>NC_045546.1:47978287-48278287 GCF_009769535.1 Thamnophis elegans | reverse complement strand
TTGCAACCTTCTCCAATTTAATACTGTACGAATAATTTGGAATTCAACACTTATAACTGAGAGTTTAGTTGGCAAATGGGTGTTTAGGAAATGAACGCAAAGAAAGAAAGCAATGATTTTTTTTTTGTAATTATCAATGTACAGTAGAACCTCTGGTCATGACCATAATTCATTCCATAACTTTGACCGCAACCTGATTTGGTGGGGGCAAAAGCGTCCATGGCCAGAGGTTCTACTGTACTATTAAGTAAGCATTTTGAGAAGGACAGAGGTCTTTGGTACGCCTGCTAGATTTAGATATTTTAGTATTTTCCCCATATTTTTGACAATGGCTGTCCATTAATAGCAATCAAATTTTGTAATTCTACTTGGGATTATACAAGAACAAAGCTTAATTTAAATAAGGTTGTCACAGCATCTTAATGTCACATTAGGACACTAACCTTAGAGAAAACACTAGAAGAAAAATGATTTGTTGTTCAAGGCAAGAAAAAATATCATTGCCACTACAACAGCAAAGAGTTTTTGTTTAAGATTAGACATTCCAGAAAGATAATTTTAGGCCCCCATTTTTGAAAATGGCTAAGTAAATAACTTCTCAGTCTCTACTTTATTTAATTTTTTCTACCCAACTCAGTGCTATCTACTCTATGGAGTGATTTACCTGTTGCCTGATGAATTACATCATCACTTATAACCTTATTATTCTTGCAGCTATTTGTAGGTCAACTAGATATATATTTATTTAAAGATCACTTCAAAGAAAAATCACCTTTATTATCAATTGGGGTCATGCAGCCACTTATGTATATGTATAAATAATGTGACATCTTATTTCCTATTAGCTATCCTAGTTTAATGTGCTCAAGTATGAGGTAATTCCTATATTATATCTATGGTGTAATTCTATGCATATTAATTAAAAAGTAAAGCCTACTCCATTCAGTATATATTTTCACTTAAGCTTTCAGAACACTGATGTTTAGCTATGTTTTAGAGACAAAATAATTTTCATCATTAAAAATATCAGCACTGATCTGAAAATGTGTAAGCTGGTTTTATTTTTAATTAGGCATTTAACCTCTATAGGTTTAGTTTTCATTGCATAAAAAGTCATTATAGTTGATGTTATTACCAATTGTCTATTTCCTCTTTCCTCCTTTAAGAGTTCAATATGTAGACTTTAATTCTAATTTGAAAAGATTTGAAGCAGGTTAGCCATTAAAGAAGATTAGGAGACTTTAGTATAATTTTCTTAACTGGCCAGGGAAAAAAAAGGATATACCTTCTGAATTCAATTAGTATTAAAAAGGGGTCTTGAACTCCTCCTTGGGTATTAACAAAAAATCATTTGCTAGATATCAATATAAGCACATTCCAAGCATAGTTTAAAAGCTTCTAATATATTTTGTGAATATTCAGATTTAGATGTAATTTTGTTGTAAATGTATTTAGATAATTAGCAATAATGGGTCTATTTTACTAGAGAGATATATACTTTAAATATAATATGAAAAAGAAGTCCCAGAGCAAGTAATTTGCATAGGTCTATAATTCTATTGTAATGCTAAATCTGTGTCTTTCAATTATTTTTATAAATGGGGAAAACCCATATATGACATACTGTGTGAGTGGAGAGGCCATAAAAATTGATTAAACCCAGTTTATTGGAACAGCCAATTTTATTCTTATATTTTGCAGCACTATTTTCAGTTTCAAAATAATACATTTAGGATTAAATGTGAGAAATTAAAGCAATTACTTTTGAAATATACTGCACTGTGTATGAGTTATGATCAAAATCTGTGGCTGACAACCACAGATAAGCCCCTCAAGTTAAAATTGCAGTCAAAATATGATTAGCTATTGTTGAAATGCTGCTGCTGTTATTACTCTCACTGATCTTACTGAAAGCCAGTTTTATGGAAAGGTTAAGGTACCAGGTTAAAAACCAGGAGACTCCAAATTCTAATCCTGCTTAGACACAAAGCGAACTAGGTGAGTCACTCTCTTTCAGCCTTAGAAAACAGACAATGACAAACTACTTCTAAAACTTGCCAAGAAGACTGCAGGGACCAGTCCAGACAATCACCAAGTCCCATCACCAACATAAAGGATTGCACAAATGCACACCCACATGCTAGGACCATTATTAATAATTCTACAAACTTTTCAATTTTACCTTTCAATCTTCAATGTTTAAAATATACTATATCACAGGATGTTTGTTATTTAAGGAGAGACAGACCTGGCATGTATTACTGAAACCTGGCTGGGCCCGGAGGGAGGAGTCCCCCTCGTGGAGATGTGCCCAGAGGGTTTTCAGGTGCTCCATCAGCCGAGAGCTCAGGGAAGGGGTGGCGGTGTGGCCATTGTTATCCGAGAGTCTCTAGTACCTCGTAGGATCCCTGCTCCGGAGCTTGTCGGGTGTGAGTCCCTGTTGGTGAAGTTGGACCTCAAGGGTCAAGTGGGCCTGCTGTTAATGTACCTGCCTCCCAACAGCGTTGCAGCAGCCCTCCCCTCGCTCCTCAAGTCGGTAGCCAAGCTGGCAATTGAGTTCCCCAGGCTTATGGTCCTGGGGGATTTCAATTTGCCTTCGCTCGGTGAACACTCTGATGGAGCGCAGGAGTTCATGGCTTCCATGACAGCCATGGGCTTGACCCAAGTAATTCGGGGCCCAACCCACTTGGCAGGTCACATGATCGACCTCGTATTTCTCTCAGAGCAGTGGACTTGTGATCTTGGTCTGAGGGGTAGTGAGATCGTACCCCTGTCGTGGTCAGACCACTACCTACTGAGGCTTGACTTTCGGAGACCACACCCCCACTGTAGGGAGGAGGAACCGACCAGGTGGTTCCACCCCAGGTGACTTATGGACCCTCTGAGGTTCCAGACAAAGCTTGGGGTTATTCCTGATACCCTCGCCCACAGTCCGGCGGAGACTCTGGTTGCTGCTTGGAACTCGGCAGCGACGGAGTCTCTTAACCGGATTGCGCCTCTACGGCCGCTCCAAGGCAGTGGATCCAGGAGGGCTCCTTGGTTTACTGAGGAACTCCGGGAGAGGAAGCGCCGGAAGAGACGCCTAGAGCACCAATGGAGATCCAATAAATCCGAATTGAACCGAGCACTTTTAACATCTTGCATCAGAGAATACATCCGGGCAATCAGGACGTCTAAAAGAACTTACATTGCCACTCTGATTGCTTCCGCTGAGTCTCGCCCAGCCGCCCTGTTCAGGATAACCCGCTCCCTCCTAAATAGGAGGGATACGGAGGATCCTTTGCAGGGGCGGGCTGAGGATTATGTCCAGTTTCTCGCGGACAAAGTTGCTTGGTTTCGGACAGACTTGGACTCCAACTCTGCAGAACCAGCCGAGGCACTAAGGGATAATCTGGTAGGCCATCGCTGGGTTGAGTTTCAGGCTGTTGCCCCTGAGGACGTGGACAAGGCCATGAGAGCTGTAAGTGCCTCCACATGTGTACTGAACCCGTGCCCCTCCTGGCTGGTTGTTAACAGCAGGGAGGTGACACGGGGCTGGATCCAGGCGGTTGTTACCGCCTCCCTCCGGGAGGGGGTCTTTCCCCCCGCTCTTAAGGCGGCGGTGGTGAGGCCCTTCCTGAAGAAACCATCCTTGGATCCAGCCGTACTAAACAACTATCGTCCAGTCTCCAACCTCCCCTTTGTGGGGAAGGTTGTTGAGAAGGTGGTGGCCTTTCAGCTCCAGTGGTCCTTGGAGGAAGCTAACTATCTCGATCCATTCCAGTCTGGCTTCAGGCCTGGCTACAGCACAGAAACCGCTTTGGTCGCATTGACCGATGATCTCTGGAGAGCCAGGGATGGAGGCCATGCCTCCATCCTAGTACTCCTTGACCTCTCAGCGGCTTTCGATACCATCGACCATGGTATCCTTCTGCGACGACTGCGGGAGGTGGGGGTGGGAGGCACTGTTTTACGGTGGTTCTACTCTTACCTCTCAGACAGGTCGCAGTTGGTGTTAGTCGGAGGGCAGAGATCGACCCCTAGGCCCCTAACATATGGGGTGCCGCAGGGTTCGGTCCTGTCCCCCCTACTTTTTAATATCTACATGAAACCGCTGGGCGAGATCATTCGGTGGCACGGGATAAAATACCACCAGTATGCGGACGATACACAGTTTATCTGTCCGCCCCGTGCCAACTCAGTGAGGCGGTGGACGTGATGAGCCAGGGCCTTGAGGCTGTTAGAGACTGGATGAGGGTTAACAAGCTTGTGCTCAATCCAGATAAGACCGAGTGGCTGTTGTGCTTCCCTCCAACTAATTTGCCAAGTGTTCCATCTCTCAGGCTGGGGGGTCAAATACTACGCCCCTCAGACAGGGTCCGCAACTTGGGAGTCCTCCTGGACCCACAGCTGACTTTTGAACACTATTTGTCAGCTGTGACCAGGGGGGCATTTACCCAGGTTCGCCTGGTACACCAGTTGCGCCCCTACCTGAACCGGGAGGCTCTCACAACAGTCACCCGTGCCCTTGTGACCTCTAGGCTGGAGTACTGCAATGTGCTCTATATGGGGCTGCCCTTGAAGAGTATTCGGCGACTTCAGCTAGTTCAGAATGCGGCCGCGCGAGCGATCGTGGGTGCACCTCGTTTCACCCACATAACACCTATCCTTCGCGAGCTGCACTGGCTACCTGTCGGTCTCCGGGTACGCTTCAAGGTGCTACTTGTCACCTACAAAGCCCTCCATGGTAGTGGATCTGGGTACTTGAGAGACCTCCTACTGCCAATTACCTCCTCTCGGCCAATTAGATGCCATAGATTAGGCCTCCTCCGAGTTCCATCAGCCGGTCAGTGTCGACTGGCAACCACGCGGAGGAGAGCCTTCTCGGTGGCAGCTCCGACCCTATGGAACGATCTCCCCTTGGAGATTCGTACCCTCACCACCCTTCAGACCTTCCGCATAGCCCTCAAAACCTGGCTGTCCCGACAGGCCTGGGACTAAAGATCTCAACCCACCCGAATTGTATGAATGTTGTGTTTTTTAACGATGTACTGTCTCATGTGTTTAATTTGTATGTCCTCCCTTCCTTTTGAACTGTAAGCCGCCCTGAGTCCCCCCAGGGAAAAGGGCGGCATATAAATAAAACTACCTAAACCTACCTAAACCTAAACTTTCAACATGAAATGGATATATAAGCATTTATTTACAATATGGAGTTCTTGAAAATGCTGCCTCCACCTAACCTGCAATGGGCAATTAAAATTTTGCACAGGTTTAAAAAAGGAAATGGGGGAACCTGTCCAGCTCCCCTTTCATGGAAAGACTTCATCTGAAGTATGATGCAGTATCTGAAACAATCAGATGGATCAATATTCAAGGCAGACATCAGTTAATTAGTAGCTTTCTTAGGGTAAATAATATGGAACAATTTGGACTAAAATAAAGATTGCCGATGGAATAATCTTGTTTTTTTCAGTGTTCTAGAAGTTATACTTTCTATATTACTTTCTATCTACACATGATTTATCTTTCTCCTTTCCTTCCTCTTAAAAAAGATTTGTATTTTCTAGTGATTAAAAATCTTTGGCTGGATGAAGCTTTGCTATAGTGGCGGTGTGGGTCTCATTTAATTATTTTTATTCAAGATGGTCAAGTATGCAAATATTAACCTCATGATTCTCTAGCATGGTGATGGCTAACCCTTTTCCCATAGTGTGCCAAAAGCGGGGGGAGCACAGGGAAGTCATGCATGAGAATGCCCACACCCATAATTCTATGCACACAACCCTCTGTGTGCATTTGTGTGTGACCCCTCCTCCCTCTCCCCTGATTTTGGCACACAATGGACCCGTTTTTGCCCTCCCCAGGCACCAAAGGCCTTCTAGGAGCCTGGGGAGGGCAAAAACGGCCTCCCCCATCCCCTTGGAGGCCCTCTGGAGGCTCCTGGAGGCTTTGTTGAAGGTTCCGGAGGGCAAAAAAATGGCCCTATGGGCAAACCAGAAGTCCCTTCTGGGTTGCCCAGAGGGCGAAAAATGGCTGAAAATGAAGGCCAAAGTCAGCTGGCCAGCACACACATGCGCACTGGAGGTGACGGGACAATGCCTTGCGTGCCCTAAAAAATGACTCTACGTGTCACCTGTAGCATGCGTGCCATAGGTTTGCCATCATGGCTCAAGCACATATTATGTTTAAATAATACTGATAACTATGTCTTTGTACTAAGTACATAGAATAAAGATTTATAACTTGGGGCCAGAGGGTAACAGGAATCTTCTAAGAGTCTTGACTGCAAAACCCCAGGGAAATACAATTGCTAACAAATTACAATGTTAATGTGACAGAAGGGGAAAATATTAAATACATGACTAGACAGTTATTATACCAGTAATATTTTATTTTGATGAAATACAAATGAAAGGCACTTTAATTATACACTGGGCTTTGGTCTTTTTTTCTCTTTTTCTTTATTTATTTAATTTATAAGCCACTGTAATTAACATATTGTGATCCTAGGTGACTAATTGGGTTATAAACAGATACAGCTGTGTGAAAAAGTCTTGCACGCTTTCAGTTTTAAGCTGTATTTACATGTTTAATCAACTTTTCACTCATAGAAACCATGCAAAATTAGTACTTTGATGAAATTTCTGTAGTTGGATTGAGGTGCATAATTTATCCTGTGATCGTGGGGACAGCAGCCAGAATGGGTTTGCTCTGTCCATTAACCAATTGGATTGAGTTTACACTTATGATGTCATCGAGCCCTTGGTGATTTCTCCCAGTTTAGACTCATTCCAACCTGGACTAGTTGTGAGAATTGATCTCTCCTCTAAATTTGAACTTTCTAACATTAATTGGCAATTTTTTCCAATTTTTTCTCTTTAAATTGAATTTTTAAAGTGAACATTTTGGAGGGAAATTCAAACTTGCTTCTAGGCTGCCTCTCTTCAGCCATCTGACTGCCTGCAGCCACGAGTTCGCTCAGAAAGCCTGCCTTGCAGTCAGATTGGCCAGCTCACTAGATATGGCTCCACAGCTGTTCTAAAAGGCACCCCTCGTTCCTGGGCACTCCGACGGATGCGCGACCAGCCCTTTTGCGTGCAGTGATTCCAGTCCATTTTGAGGCTCTGAAAAGCCTCAGAAAAAAGGCAGTGGACATTTTGAGCCTTTTAAAAAAGATGCAAAGGCAACGGCAGCCATTGGAAGTGCCCACCGACCCAGAATCTTCCAACAAGACCAGTTCAGGAACACCTGGCCATCAAATGGGTGAGACCGTTGCCTTTCTTTCTATTGACCTTGACATTGAGTGAGATGGCCGACCAGGCTCTAGCAGCAGATAAAGGCTTAGAGGAGGCAGGGCCATCAGGAGTAAAAAGCAGCCAGAAGAGACCAGCTAAAGATGCTCCTTCCTCAGGGGTGAACCCCAAGACCTCTGAACCTGCTACCAGAGTAGAAGAGTGCAGACAGAAGGCCCTAGAAAAAGAATTTCAAAAGCCCCAAAACAGCAGCAAATTCAAACTGCTCCTGAAGGGCTCCAAGTTACCTCCACAGAACCTCCAGTCCTACCTCCCATGGTTCCTTGCCCATCAATGGCTGATTCAGATGGGGAATTGTTTTCTTCAGAGTCTTCCTCCTCTATTGAACCTGATAACAGAGGCAATTTCTTTGATATCCCTCTCAATAGGGAGCGCACTTTTGAACAGGCTTCCCTCCCTGTTGCCCATGGTTCTGGGATTCCCCGGGGTACGCATTCCTCACCTGCAGATATGGCAACCATAATTGCTGAAGCCATTAGGCAGGTCATGGCAGCTGAACTGCAACAGCACCCCCAGCCTGCTCCATCACATAGCCACAGGCGTAGATCTTCAGGAGCTACCCAACAACCTGAGCCCTCTGCTTCTACTTCTCAGACTTCCATCTGTGGGGAGCAAGATAACATTAGGGATTCAGATCTGTCTGACAGCGAAGTGGTCATCCCAGATGCCCCAGCCTTTGCTGGATAATTCAAAACCGAACACTTTAAGTCACTTCTACTTAAAGCCATTAGAGCTGCTAACTTACCATCTTCTGCTTCAGCCTCTGTTTCACAGGCTAAACCAACCTACAGTGGAGAAGGAGTTGATTCCTGCGCCCAATATCTTCATGAACGTGATCCAAAAGCAGTGGGAGTCCCCAGGCACAGGTTCACAGCCAACCAACCTTGACAAGCATCTCTATAACATGTTTGATATAAAATATTTTAAACACATTTAATTTTAATTTAGGGTTTAGGGTTTATTAACATTTATAGGCCGCCCTTTTCCCTGAGGGGACTCAGGGCGGCTTACATAGGATCAGGGGAGGGTAATACAAACAGTGACATAAACAAACATAGAGTAAAATAATAAAATAATAAGCAACATTCATTCATCATTCGGGAGGGGCGATTATCTTTGTCCCCAGGCCTGACGGGCTAGCCAGGTCTTAAGGGCTATGCGGAAGGCCTGGACGGTGGTGAGGGTACGAATCTCCATGGGGAGTTCGTTCCAAAGGGTCGGAGCTACTACCGAAAAGGCCCTCCTCCTTGTGGTTGCCAGCCGGCACTGGCTGGCAGATGGGATTTGGAGGAGGCCCAATCTATGAGATCTAATTGGTCACAGGGAGGTAATTGGCAGAAGGCGGTCTCTCAAGTACGCAGATCCACTACCATGGAGGGCTTTATGGGTGACTAGCAGCACCTTGAAGCGCACCCGGAGATCGACAGGTAGCCAGCGCAGCTCGCGGAGGATAGGTGTTATGTGGGTGAACCGAGGTGCACCCACGATCACTCGCGCGGCCGCGTTCTGGACTAGCTGAAGTCGCCGGATGCTCTTCAAGGGCAGCCCCATGTAGAGCACATTGCAGTATTCCAGCCTAGAGGTCACAAGGGCCCGAGTGACTGTTTTGAGAGCCTCCCGATTCAGGTAGGGTCGCAACTGGCGCACCAGGCGAACCTGGGCAAATGCCCCCCTGGTCACAGCCGTCAGGTGGTGATCAAAGGATAGCTGTGGGTCCAGGAGGACTCCCAAGTTGCGAACCCTCTCTGAGGGGTGTAGAATTTGACCCCCAGCCTGAGTGATGGAATACTGGTCGAATTGTTGGGAGGGAAGCACAACAGCCACTCGGTCTTTTCCGGGTTGAGTACAAGCTTGTTAGCCCTCATCCAGTCCATAACGGCCTCAAGGCCTCAGTTCATCACGTCCGCCGCTTCATTGAGTTGGCACGGGGCGGACAGATACAACTGGGTATCGTCCGCATATTGATGGTATCTTATCCCGTGCCTGCGAATGATCTCTCCCAGCGGTTTCATGTAGATATTGAATAGTAGGGGGGATAAGACCGAACCCTGAGGCACCCCATATGTTAGGGGTCTAGGGGTCGATCTCTGCCCCCCCACTAACACCGACTGCGACCTGTCCGAGAGGTAGGAGGAGAACCACCGCAGCACGGTGCCTCCCACTCCCACCTCCCGCAGTCGTCGCAGAAGGATACCATGGTCGATGGTATCGAAAGCCGCTGAGAGGTCAAGGAGAACCAGGATGGAGGGATGTCCTCCATCTCTGGCTCTCCAAAGATCATCGGTCAATGCGACCAAAGCGGTTTCTGTGCTGTAACCGGGTCTGAAGCCTGACTGGAAGGGGTCAAGATAGTTTGCTTCCTCCAAGGACCGCTGGAGCTGGAAGGCCACCACCTTCTCAACAACCTTCCCAAGAAAGGGAAGGTTGGAGACTGGACGGTAGTTATTAAGAATAGCTGATTCCAAGGATGGCTTCTTCAGGAGGGGTCTCACCACCGCCGCTTTTAGCACGGCGGGGAAGTTCCCCTCCCAAAGAGAGACGGTAACAACCGCCTGGATCCAGCCTCGTGTCACCTCACTGCTGTTAGTAACCAGCCATGAGGGACACGGGTCCAGTACACAGGTGGAGGCACTTACAGCCCTCATGGCCTTGTCCACATCCCCAGGGGCAACATCCTGAAACTCAACCCAGAGATGGTCTACTTCATCCTCTTGTGCCTCGGCTGGAACTGCAGAGATGGAGTCCAAGTCCGACCGAAACCGAGCAATTTTGTCCGCTAAGAATTGGGCGTAGTCCTCAGCTCTGCCCTGCAGGGGTTCCCCCGTTTCCCTCCTATTCAGTAGGGAGCGGGTTATCCTAAACAGGGCGGCTGGGCGGGACTCAGCGGACGCAACCAAGGTGGCTATATAAGATCTTTTCGCTGCCCTAAGAGCCCTGGTGTATTCCTTGGTGCAGGTGGTTACCATTGCTCGGTTCGATTCGGACTTATCGGACCTCCATAGGTGCTCTAGGCATCTCCTTCTAGTCTTTCCAGATTAAAATTTATACTTCCTTTTTAATTTGTAATGCAAGCATTTCTATATTTAACCATTTATAAATTCCAACTAGAGTTAAACAAAAATGGGCTAGAAACATGGTTTATTTTATTTTTAAAGCTTTTAAATAGTTTCCATGTATTTTTCAATAAACGATGTCCCACAATAAAAACAGAAAAGGGTATGCTACAGAATCATGATATAATATCTCTTCCCTTTAAAATAGGACTTTTTAAATATACATGCTATTAGTGAAAGTAGGCATTATATCTAAGCATTGAAATTAAAAGGACTATATGTGCTTAGCCTGATTTTGGATGATTTTTTGAAGCTTTAGCATTCTTAAATTCAGCTAGGATTTATGGTACACTCAGGATATCACAGTTTCTCTTCTGACGTGAAAATGGCATTTTAAAATGTAACAACCACAACAACATTTGTGATACATTTTTAAATGTTCAGTTAACTGAGTTTCATGTTTAATGAATAAACGTGCATTAATTGCACTGATAATTATCCTATGAAACACAAAACTGGGATACCAAATCTCAAGCCAACATGGCAAGATAAACCATCTACTATACATGGATGACTTAAAAATGTATGCGAAAAGCCCCACTGAACTTGAATCAATACTCAACACAGTTCACATTCATTCTGATGTCTCTTTTGAATGAACTTGAAAAATGTGCTATATTATTCATGCATCGAGGAAAAATGAGTAAAATAGAAGGAACAGAACTGGAAAATGGAAGCACCATGAAAGCATTAGCAAAGGATGAAAGTTACAAATATCTAGGCATATTGGAAGCAGATACAATTTGAAAGGAAAAGTCAAAGCATCAATGCAAAAGGAATACATCAAAATGGTCCAAAAAATATTAAAATCATAGCTGAATGCTGGAAACATAATTAAAGCCATTAATACATAGGCAGTTCCAGTGATACGCTACTCAGCCTTTGGCTGAACTGGAAAACATGGACTGGAAAACACACAAACTTCTGAATATGTACCACACTTTACATCCATGAAGTGACACCAACAGAAAACATTATAAAAACAACAGAAACAAAGGCAGAATATAAGGAAAAACAGCTGGATGACAGCATAAATGGATGGAAAATCAAAGCTTTGCATAGACAGTACTTGAAAAACATTGAAGGAAAATGTGATGACAACTTGACATGGATATGGCTTAAGATGGGAACCATAAAGAAAGAAAGAGAAGGTTTAATACTGACTGCTCAAGAACAAGCACTACAAACCAATGCCATGAAAGCGAAGATACAAAAATCCACTGACAATCCAAACTGCTGACTTTGCAATGACAAAGTTGAAACTGTTTCACATTTAATATGTGAGTGCAGCAAAATCATGTAAACTGATTACAAAACTAGATATGACTGAATTGCTAAGTTAATCCACTGGTCATTATGTAAAAAATACGACTTACCTGTATCCAAAAAGTCATGGGAACATAAAGTGGAAAAAGTTGTCAAAAATGAGAAGTTGAAGGTCTTGTAGTACTTTCAAATACAGATCGTCATTTGGAACACAACAAGCCAGATATCACAGTTGTCAAAAACCAAAGCATACAATTTATTGACATTGCTGTACCATGAGATGCTAGAGTCAAAGAAAAAGAACTGAGTGGGGGAAATAACAATATATTGTGACCTGGCCATAGAAACTATGCAATTATGGATGAAACATGTAACAGTATACCCATTGTCATCAGGGCACTTTGTACCATGTCCAAGAATTTTACAAAATACCTCAAAAAAATTGCAGCTTCCTGCAATAATACCAACAAAACTGCAAAAAATGTGGAACATTGTACCTTTTAAGAAGATATTTGGTTGATACATAGGATGCTGGCAGCAACTCATAGCAACCATCAGCACCAGTGAATGATATTTGTGATACATTTTTAAATGTTCAGTTGACTGAGTTTCATGTTTAATGAATAAAAGATATCACCATCACCATCACCACCATCATCAAAAACACCAAAAACCACTTTACTTGGAACTGCCTATATACTTAGACATTACCTTAACGGTTCTTAGGTTCTTAGTTATGACTTGAACTATTATGTTTTTACCAGTCCCAGACTGTGAATCAAATTGTAGATTAAATCTTAAATAATAGTTATTGTTGTTCTTTTATAAATTGGACGAGAAAGAGCTTTTCAGCATAGTTAACTGTGGTATTGTATTTCACTTTAATCTCAAATATTAAAGTATTTGTTTTGATGGCTTATATAATAAAGCAGTTGGACATCAATTTACATTTCTTTATGCTGGGATGCTATAGGGCAAATAGCTACAAGCAATAAGTTCTGTCTTTCCAAAAAGAAAATAAAAGAAAATTAGTACTTGTTTCCATGTTCCACGGTCAGCAGAAGTAAAGTCGTAACTATTTACTTAATCAAAAAACAGCAGGTTCTTAAGTAGCTGTGTAATTTAAAATTTTCTGTTAATATGCGTACTGTAGTTTGCTTGATGTTTCAAAGCCCTGGAGAGTCACACTGAATACCATATTAATTGTTTTCATTTAAGAAAACATATGTATAACTGAGTGAACTTGTAACTTGCATAGCCAATATATGTGGAAGGAAAATCTGTCCAAATTTAATGAAGGTGCACAAGGGTTCTTCATAGGTCATTTTTATCTTTCATCAAAGTTTGCATTAGCATTATACAACTATACAGTATAGATATGGCTATACAAATTATTGTTTAATGTAAACTGTTAGTATTTAGTCATATTATATAAACATTATTGCATTGAAATAATATAACATCAATTTATAACAGGTTACTGTATTTTTGTAGTATAAAACACACTTCCCCCCCCCTAAAAGAGAATGAAAATTTGAATGTGTTTTATTAGACTGAATGTAGTCCTGTCCACCCATGGCCCCCATCCTTTGGCTACTGCCTCCCAGAAATTTGCCTCCTTGTAACAAACAACAAACAGCCTGTTTCAGTTTCAGCTTCAGCACAGCTTGATTAGCAAAAGCAACTGCTTGTCGGTTGGATCGGTCTCCAGTACATCAACTGTTTCAGGCTGCAAGGATTGCCATTGCCTATTGCTGCCTCCGCATGCCCCATTTTCCGTCCATTCCAATCCCCACCATCTGGAATGGACAGAAAATGGGGCAAACAAAAGCCCAAAACATGATGCGCAAAGACTGAAAACAGGGTACATGGAGGTGGAAATAGGTTTGCAGCATGAAATAGCTGATCGTTGGGAGGTCGATCCAACCAACAATCAGTTGCTTGTCATAATCAGGCTGTGCTGAAATTGAAACTGAAACACGCTGTTCCCTGAAAGGAGGCAAATTGCTTGGAGGCATAGGCAGATTTTTTCCCCTTGTGCTAATCAGGCTAAATTGAAACTGAAACAGGTTGTTTGCTGTTTGTTGCAAGGAGGCAAATTGCTGGGAAACAGAGGCAGATTTTTTTCTTGTGCTAATCAGACTAAACTGAAACTGAAACAGGCTATTTGCTATTTGCTTCAAGGAGACAAATTACTGGGAGGCAGAGGTAGTTTCTTTTTTCTTGTTTTCCTCCCCTAAAGCTAGGTGCATCTTATTCTTTGGAGTGTGTTATACTCCGAAAAATACGGTACTTAGAGACTGTTTGTGATAGACCTTGAAAAAACAGCTTACAATCCAAATACAAAGGTTCAACATCCATGCCCCTATGAGATTACATGACCTCATTTTGAGCACATGGCAAGTGGTTCATTTTTACACCATTTGCAGTGTTCCACAAACATATGACCACAATATTTTACATTTTTTCCATAAATCAGTATTTACTTCTTCTTTTCAGCACAAAATGCCCCACTGTGAAAATGAGTTCTTTTAATGACAATGGTGTTTGCTTTACCACTACCATAATTGCTTAACAATCACTGCAAAAACTAATGTAAAATCAGTCATGGTCACATGATTACTTGCTTTATGACAGTCACAGCCTACAACTGAAATTGCAGGCTCAATTATGGTCCTAATACCTACACTGTATTTAAAACATCACAACAGCAATTTCAAACAGCATTTTTGGTTGAAATGTGTTACAGAAAAATGTGTTTTGCCAGTGGAAAGAATAACTCTCTTATTCTGACCTTAGAACAAAGCTTAGCCATATTGAACAGTGATGTTCAGCTGTTCCAGTCACAATAAACAACCTTCAAATAAAATGTTTTAACCCTGACATTGATTTTTAGAGTTCCAAACTATAAATAAAACACAGGCTATCTGAAAGTTTTATTTCATGATCAAAACAAAACACTCAGACCCTTTTCAGTTTGTTTTGGTGGAACATAATAAACTTGACATATGTCAACGCAAGTTTTAAGTGTGATACTTACTTTTTACAGGTAACTGAAAAATGAATACACAAACACATGGACACATATACAAACATAGAGACAGCGAGAGAGAGGGAGATCTATTGCATGTTTATTTGGAGAAAAAATGATAAGCAAATAAGTTTGAAGTGAACCATTTCAAGTTACACATAGTAACAATATACATAAATTATCTTGTAGAATATTTACTAAAGATGAGAAATGGATGGAAAATGTAGATGTACAAGCTTCTGTGGAAAGGTAATGGATGTTGAAAAAAATAAGTAGTAGTTGAGAAAAATAACATTGGCTGGCCAGCCAGGCTGGGTATCACAAAAGTGAGATTTGGCTACGTCTGGTGAAACATAAAATAAGCTCTATGCAGTGGGAACAAGATACTTAACAAATATTTGCAATAAAATATGAAGAGATAGGATTAGCAATGGATGGGTATAAATAAGTGTAAAAGTGAGAGTTTAGTATGAAATAAATATGTATGAATTAAGATTAAAGAAAAAAGTACAGAAGTGAAATAGTCAAGAGGAAGCTGAAGAATGAAAAAATGATGTACCAAATGAAGCAAAACAAAGGGTGAAATGACATTGATATAATTTAGCTTCAGCTGTACTTCTTTTTCTTTTTTCTGTCTTATGCCTTTAATTTCTTTGACATGCTGTTTCTTATTCTGAGCTTTGAATTATAATTGCTAATTTTGAAAAGAAATATGTCCAGATGCTTTATTTATTTATTTTTAAAAGACTAATTTAATTGAATATTTGTGACAGTAGAATATTAAACACAACTGAAATGCTCCTAGTTTCTATATATAGTTTAAAAGAAGCTCTTTATCTTTCTTTCTATCTTTCTTTTTTTCTTTTTGGTGGGCAGAGTTGCCTTCAAATCAGTGATGTCTGGACACCTCCCTGTAGGTGTCTGATAAAATTTCACAGGGATTTTGCTATTGCTATCCTTCCCAGGGCTGAAAGAGAGTGACTGGCCAAGGTATCCCAGATGACTTTGTTCCTAAGATAGAACATGATCTTGTGATTTCTAGCCTGATGTACCAAATTGGTTCCCTTTTTTTAAAAAAAGAAAAGGAAAATATTCTGCAAATGCATCCATATACAGTATGGGTTTCTGTCAATAGCTGTAGCTCACTACAGATTGCCAGTATGAGTGGATTGGGAGTCAATATAAGCAAGACTAATGGATTATTATGATGCAAACATGGTGGTTTTTAAATATGCACATGATGTTAATATATAAAAGTAGTGGGGCTTACACTGCAGTTCATATATTGTTTATAACTTTCACCAGTTTATCAACTTGTTAATTTTGTAGATGGTTCCAGTTTTGGCAAGCCACACCTAGTTGGCAAGAGCAAAGAAGCAGGAACTGTTTAGATTTCAATAAAGTAACTTGGACTTTTTTGAATAGTTTGCTTCCCCCCCCCACACACACACAGACACACACCCCAAGTTTTTTATTATTTGCTTAAATAATTTGTAATAATAATTTGGCCTTTCAACTTAAGCAGTGTGGTTGCAGATAATTTACAAGAAAAGTAAACAGATTAAAAAGAACAACTGGCAATAAATAATAATAATAATCAATAATAGATGACTTTGAAAAGCAAAATAAGAAATTTAAGGAGAAAATGCATGTTTAAGACTATTTCAGTTTTTTTCTCATATAGTCATACTTAACACAGCTTGTGTTAAAACATTACAAGTGCTAACCACCTGAATGCTAAACATTATAAAATAGGTTTATATCATATTATTATTTCAAATTTATTTTTAAAATTCCATCAGATAAATCAATTTGTATATAATTCACCATTGACTTATATTCGTGCTCATCCAAGGAAGTTTAGTCCACCATAAACATACTTTGTGCTGTCCCAATGCACATTTTGCCTTTTATAGGTCTAAAGCAGAATTAAAACAAAAAATTTCAAAGAGCTATAATCAAGAGATTTTATAAAGGTTCTTTCTCTGAGGCATGAAGATATTATTAGCTAATAAAATTCTTATTACAAAAATGGGTGAAATAGATTTCATTTTCATTTAAAATATATTATCTGTAAAAATATAAATTAATTGCATTAGCACATGTAATTCACTGATAGCAATGTGAATACCATATTTATATTTTTAATTTTGTTGGTTGGGTAAGATGACCTTTCTTGGTACTTGGTTTATTACTTTCCAGGTGTTTGGGAATTATTACCTGGAAATTATGAAGTTGCAGACCAAATATTTCTGGAAAAGACCAATTTAGAAAAGATTGACAAAGTGAAAAGAAAAAGGAATAAAAAATGCTGACCTTGGGAAGATAGTGTTCCCTTTTATTATGTGTTTGATGCTGGTTTAATCAATTCCACTCATCAAAAAATCTGATCCACTTTTTGTGTTATTCTCTGGCTGAAATCCAATAAAACATTGATTGGCTTTGTCAGCCCTTAGATTGCATACTATTTTGTATACAAATCACACTGTGCATAAAACAGTTGGCTTGAGTCTTTTGTGGCTGTACCAAGACTTGATTGCTATAGGTGTGTGTGTGTGTGTGTGTGTGTGTGTGTGTGTGTAACATAACAAAAAGGTAGATGTTTTTCAGCTGTTCCATGGCTAGTCCATTAGGAAGATTGGGTCATATTCCTCCTGCTTTGGGTGGATAAATGCAAGCATTGGTTGCAAAGTTCCTTTTTCATCACTGTAGTAACTGTAGTGGTTTGTAGTTACTAAACAAGCCAGTGGCTAAATGAGGACTACTCACTACATATTGAGATAATTATTTCATTTTATAAAAACCCTAGCACCAATAAAATCTGTTTGCTTAATTTTCATCATAGTCATGACATTTACAATATTATTTGGAGTATAAAAAGCACCTTTTTCCTTCAAAAAAGATGCTGAAAATCTGGGTGCATCTTATACACTGAATACAGCATTTTTTGCCTCCTGAAACCCAGCCCCCTGCACCAAAATGGCCGTTCATAGCCTTTAGAAGGCTTACAGAGTGCACCTGAGGGCTGGGGAGGGCAGAAATGAGTGAAAAACTGGCCAATTCTTGCTCATTTTTGCACCCCTCCAGCCCCCAGGAGCACTCTATAAGCCTCCTAAAGGCTATTCATGCCATTTTTTTGGGGGGGGGGGAAATGGGCCCATTTTTGCAAATAATGGGAAATTTTTGCAGAGTGCAAAAACTTTTTTTAAAAATGTGCCTGTTCAAAATATTGGTGCATATTATACTCTGACAAATATGGTACATCAATTAATGCTATTTGACTTGGCTTGCTACTATTCAAAATAATATTTTTTACAAATGGGGTACATACATTTTTTTTTAAGGTGGTATATGAGTTATCTTGCACACTTGTGTTTCCCTTTACTCTTTCCTTGTTTAATTCAAGGAGTGAATTGGTTTTTCATTGAGCATGAAAGCTATGCTATAAACATTCTATCTTTTTTTCTTTTTCTTTATGGCATTTCTTACTTTGAAGTTTTAAGTGGCATAAAGAGTAGTGCAGATGTAACAGAGAAATGCCAAAAAATATATGAAAAACTCTGCATTGTATTTCTCAAGGAAGCAGCACAATGGCCTAGAGGTGAAGAGGCTCGCTTTCCACTCAGAAGGCTGAGAGTTCAATGCTAGGCAGTGACAAATGTTTATAGGATGCAAAGAGAAAATATCTGCTGCAAACTCCACACAGCATGTGGAAGGTTCTCTCTCTCTCTCTCTCTCTCTCTCTCTCTCTCTCTCTCTCTCTCTCTCTCTCTCTCTCTCTCTCTCCTCACTCCGTCCCTCCCTCTTTCCCTCTCTCCCTCCCACCCTCCGTCCCTCTCTCTCTCCATATATACATACAGACACGTATGTATGTATGTATGTATGTATGTATGTATGTATGTATGTATGTATGTATATGTATATATAAAACCATTAATGATTGGAAAGAAGTCTCTAACAAATTCCTTCTATTAAATGTAGTTATCTGGTGGGGGGACTAGGAAGTGAGTTTTTCTTTAATTGTGTGTATCCTACAGAACAGCCTCCTCCCTAATATGGAGGGACCCTTTTCCTTTTGCCATCTGGAGGCTAAGATCAGCATTTCTTTCAGGGATTGGATCAGGATGAGAAGTAAGTCCAATATTTTATTTTATTTTATTTTATTTTATTTATTTTATTTATTTTATTTATTTTATTTATTTTATTTATTTTATTTATTTTATTTATTTTATTTATTTTATTTATTTATTTATTTATTTATTTATTTATTTATTTATTTATTTTTGAGAGGATATTTTGCTACTGATGGTGTTTTTTGTGTGTGTTTTAAGTTTGTGCTTTTATTATTTTTATGGTTGTTAGCTGTCTAGGCTTGTTCTATGTAATAATATAAGTGGCCATTTAACGTTTTTCTGTTTTGTTTTTTCAAATAATGACTTTCAATCTTAG
Organism: Thamnophis elegans; assembly: GCF_009769535.1. Classification (NCBI taxonomy): domain Eukaryota; kingdom Metazoa; phylum Chordata; class Lepidosauria; order Squamata; family Natricidae; genus Thamnophis; species Thamnophis elegans. The sequence goes on along the minus strand of NC_045546.1, from coordinate 48,259,133 downwards.
CTTACCTTAGATGGCTAGAAGTATGCATATATGATCTTCAGGTCAGTCCTGAAGAATCAAAGCTGAAATATTACAATATATACAAAGCAGGAAAATCATGCCATGATGCCAAAGAAACTGAGAAGTTTAATACATCTAAGAGCAAATATGAGAACAGTTAGGAACAAATAAGAGACAGAGAACATAATGAAACAAGTAGAGAAAAAGAATGAGAACAATAAAACCACTGCAGATGCAGAGTCACTTTCTTTTGTTGGCAATATCAGCAGAAATGTAGTCTTTACATACACATGTATGTGTAGACTATCTTAGACAAGTTTCCAACCAACAGAGATAATTTGATCCTTCACAAATGGGTATTTCACATTTGAATGCTTTGCATGACTTTACTGGATTTTAAACTTTAATCTACCCATGAATTGATAACACTTGGGGTAAAGTCTCTTTACATATTGCATATTTTATCATCATAGATTAAGATAACTTTTTCCTTATATTGTAGAGTTTGTGTATGTATGTATGTTTAAAAATAACTATTCTATTCATTCTAGTTAACTATTCAAAGAATACATAACAATGTTGTGGAAACCAGAAAAGAGAAGTAATCATAATATAAGCAAGCAGGGAGGCAAAGTAATATAAAAGAAACATTATTAGGTTCCTATTGCTGCAGAGATTAACATTTCAATATTGATGTATGCAAAAGGAAATGGAGAAGAACCTGATTCTGATAGAGCTGCCCAAAGGCACTTGGTGACACAGCAGAAAGAACAGCTGCATTTTTTAAATATGCAGCATATGGCAATCTTATCATTTGAAAGCTACATCTCAAAATGCTGCTCAGTGGAGCATTTTGGTATGGTAAATGACTTAATGAGTCATCACCCACCCTATTTCTGCTGTGATGAATTTTTCACAGATTTTAAACTGAATCGTCAGCTTTAGCTGAGTGGTTATCATTCTAGAACCCAACAATCTACTAGACATTCAGCCTTGTCTAATTGCTTGGCCGGTTTGAATTAGTATAATTCATAATGATAGATTTATGCCAATTTCAGGACAAGCAAATATAAAATTACAGGTAGGAATTCTCAGATCCTTCATTAGGAAAGGCAAATGATTGGAAGCCTTATGAAATTAGAAACTGAATCAGAGGAGAAGAGAGAGAGAGGAAGAATCTGTGTCTTATTCCACAATTCATTTAAGTGACTTCAAAATAATTTCCTCTGGACAGAGAGCTCTGATGTTGTTCCTGGAAACTGTTGGAACCAGTCTCTCAGTTTAGGACCCCTGAGTTCTCCTACTACCACTGAGACCATGTTGGCCTTTTCTTTCCACATTTTCTCCACTTTCTCCTTCAGGATCTTTTATCACCACCAGTATCTTCTGGTACTTACTGCTACGATCTTTGATTGATTGGCTAACAGCTCCCTATCCATCTGGATCTGGAAGTTCCACAGCATCTTAGTCCTGACATGAATGCATACATTTTTGTATATGATACAATTAAATGAATCACTAGGTATAATAAATTAAATTATAAATTCATCCAGATCATTGATTAAGATGACTGATGCCCTTTTCTTTCTTCCATTCCAGGTTAATTTCCTATTCTTGCACTATTTTGTATGAAAGCTTTTTAAAATAAACTTTCTTTGCTTTAAAATGTTTAATGATTGTAAACTGCTCAGAGTCAATAGGAGTTGGACAGCATATAAATTTAATAATAAGAAATTATTATCGCTGGTCAATCAGGCAGATGTTTTGACTGATTTTTGAATTTTTGTCAATGATTCTGATATTCAAGTGATGTTCCAATTGTTTTGGGATTTTGCCCAAGGTGCCTCTATTGGTAGTATCTTTGCTTCCTTTTGCCACACTCATTCTACTTCTATTTCCAGAACTTTGTATTTTTTATTATCTCCAGTTCTTTCTCTTCTCTTCTGCTGTCTCCAAATAGTGCCACGTCGACTATCCAGATTTTGAACTGCCATGTCCACTATGTATACAATTGTGAAGTCTGAGGTGTTATGTGGCAGATGCTTCTCTGTTTGAATGTTAAAAGTCCCAGAACACTTCAACTTCTTTATTTTCTATTTTATGGTCCCACCAATTCTTGCCTTCAGGCAAGTGGATTTTTTTTTTGAAGATGTTCCAGTGCACCATTGTTGCTATTTGTCATGCCGTTGTTTATAATCAGTCAGTGCAATCTTCTTGCAGCAGCTAACCAGTTGTTCTACTGTTTTTTAACTTCTTTGTGAAACTAAGAAACCTTCCATTTGCTTTCTGTTGCTCTCTTCTCAATTCTGGTATTTTTAAGCATTTGCTTTTAAGACTTGGTCTTATGCAGGCAGAATTACCCATCTTTCTCCTTTTTCATTTTTCCTGCTCTTAGCCTTTGCCAGGTTATGATGCTTTCTACACTGCCTGTCATTTCAATTTAAATTTTATTTAAATTTGAGGCAATTATTTTTATTATTAATTGATATTATTAAGCAAAATTGAAGTGTGCTGTGAATGGTAAACTTTTATTTATTAAAACAAAACTTAATGTTTTATTGGTAATATATCAGAGATTGATTATATTAGTTCAATTATGTAAGTTAATAAATAGGATCATTTTTAATAGACCTGATGTACACTATACAAAAGTAGGTCTATTCTAATAATGTTAATGATTAGATTGCATGTCTAGTGAATAAATGAATTATTTATAAACAAAGACAGTAAAAGCATGGAGGAATTATATAAAACAGTTATCAGTATTTATAACTTATTCCTAAGTGAAAGCCTGAACTTCCTAAGTTAAAATTTGATATGCCTGAGCTGACTAATTCCTCAATCTATTGTGTTTGATAATAATTTTATGCAGTCAAGCCATCACTTAATGGTGTATTTGATGACTATAATGAACTTGAAGTTATCACATTTGCACCCATTAGACAATAACAAAGTGGATGTATTATTACTGGGAATAATTTTCACTTGAATATCCATTTATCTCCTTTCTTTTCAGTGGTTTTCTTTTCTTTTCTCTTTCTTTCTTTCTTTCTTTCTTTCTTTCTTTCTTTCTTTCTTTCTTTCTTTCTTTTTTGCATGCTTATGTTTACATATTCTCAACTAAATTTCCCAGCAGAAGAGTAATTAAATACTCTCACTTGTTTGTTGATTTCTAAAAACATTTGCATATGCTTCGGAAACTGGCTCTTTCCACAAGCTATAAATATTGTACTTTAAAAACAATTGCTGCAAAATGAGACAGGGAGGGATAGGTCAAAATAATTTTATGCACTAATTAACCAGCAGTTCAAGCCAATGTATAATTTGAGACAATTTCAGCTTATGTTGACTTTTTAATTATTTATTTAAAGAATAGTAAAGATTATAGTGAACTCATTCTATAGCATGTTCTATAACTATGATATCTGCTTTTATTTTCAATAAGATTTGTATTTAAGTTTATTTAGTAATGCTATATTTTATGGAAATTGGAAAATTAACACTGTTTTCAAAAGAAATAATTTAAAATAATAATATGCCATCAGTTGTAAAAGGCAGCTTTACTCGGAATAGCTTACAATGCAATGATACCTGTAATACCATCATACATCAACATTAACCTACCTCAGGTCCTCGTGAAGGATTTGATAGGTAGATAAAATGCCAAACCCAGTCTGAACATTGCTGACTGTGCGATGAATCATAATATGCCAATATATTATAACATGCTAGGTTCTTGAAAAGAACTTGATGCTTATGAAGGTCAACTCCAGCTAAAGAATTTGCAGTCAAGACCTTACCTTTTTGTGTACAATAACATTAATCTGACTCAATTTATGTCTTAATTAATATTAACAAAGTTCTTACTCTTTGAACAATGATATGTTAAAAGTAACATGCAAATACACAAAGCATCAAAAATATTAAGAGATACTGCCAATAATAAGTAGATCTAGTTAAAAAAACCTGTAATATGTAAAAATCATCCAGTCTTTTCAAACGAACAAACAATGATCTTGATTCCTAACAATGCATACAAACAAACATATTTCATTTGTTCAATCAACTTGCTTTTTTTCTTGTCATTGCAGCCTCTCAGAGTAGTTCAGATATCCTTTGGAAAATTTAAAGCCCTCAGAGCTAAGTTTAGGAAGGCCTTTAGAAAATTATAAAATAGCATTTTTATTAATAATTAACCCTTCCTTGGTAATCAAAAGTATGTATTAGCTAAAAGTGATGAGCTTAAAGAATCTGAATGGTAGGATGTGTGAGATGGAAGAAACTTGATTGTTCATTTTGTTCAATTTCCTGCTCAGTTCAAGAATCTTACACGTGGTCATATATCCTCTATTTTTTAAAAAAAATGACCAAAAAAAATTCCAATCTTTGGATGAAAGTTGTGAGTTAAAAATAAGAATCACCCACTGAAAATTGGAATATTACACATGAGAGAAACCAAAAATGAATAAAGAACAATGTGTTCCTAGCAAGATGATGTTATACAACTTGAGACATTTTTCTCCCTGTTATTTCTACCCATCCAATTCAGGCAGGCAGATTGGGCATGTTATGGATCATACCAGGCAGAGAATGTTAGCTGTTGGAAACCTACCTTCCTTCTATGCTTTAGCTCCTGCTCTCTGGAATATTCTCCCTTCAGATATTGGGATGACTCAGTTTGTACTCAGCCTGGGAGCTAAATGTGTTGAGGACCTCATTCCCTAGCTGTGTTCCATAATAACAGTTTTACTTGAAGCCATATATAGCCATATCAGTGACGTGCAGTCAGGGGAGGCAGGGCCTCACCATAGTCATCATGAAAAGGAAAAAAAAATTAAAAGGAAAAAGGCTGAGGTAGTTACTGCCAGAGTCACAGTGGATGACACTGCTTAATGTGTCTCTCAGGGGATAGGGCGGCATACAAATTGAATAAATTCAATCCAATCCAATGCTTAACTGTTTAAAAAAGCCCCTAAAAAAGTGCACTCTACAGGAGGAGGTGAGAGAACCACGTTCCTCATTTAGTCTATCTTTATAATCACTTGAGCAGAATTAAGCAAGGGTTAAAAGCCGAAAAATTCCTTATGTAGATGAGGCACGTGGTTCTCTCGCCTCCTCCTGTAGAGGGCACTTTTTTTAGAGGCTTTTTTAAAACAGTTAAGCAGAGTCATCCATTGGAGATTCTGGCAGCAGCTAACCCAGACTGACTTCAGCAGTTCTTGCCTTTTTCTTTTTACATTTTTACATTTCCATCATGCCAGACAAGAGTAGAGTTGAAATCCTCTGTGACACAGATGGAAAAGGTATGTGGATCGGAGGGAGGGGGGAGGAATTCAAAATTTGTTAGTAATTGTATTATTGTAAGTAATTTGTGTGTGTGTGAGTGTGTGTGTGTGTGTTTGTGTGTTTTACCCACCTCTGCTGGCGCATGGGCTGGCACTTTATTTTTTATGTGGGACATAGAGGCCGGCAGGGCTTATGGACATAGCGGCAGGGGGGCTTTTGCCTCTAGCGCCGGGGCGGCAGGGTATCTTTGGTTCCATCCAGCATTGATTCTTTGAAGCTTTCCGTAGGTCCTCTCTGCTTTTAAAGTCTTCCATTGGTCTAAGGAAGTTTTTCCTCTATGGCGGACATGGTGGCAAGGCTTTAAAGCCCTGCCACCGTATCCACCATCCCGCTCTATGGCGGACACAGCGCTGGGGCGGCAGGGCGGCTTTTGCCTCTTGAAAGCTCTTGAAAGCTCTGCTGTGGGCGAAAGAAAACACTTTAATCAGTGGGGTGCCAGGAGAGAGGAGAGAATGCTCAGGCATTCTCTCCTCTCTCCCTGGCACCCCACTGACTAAAGCGCTTCCTTTCGCCCGCCTAAGCTCTGCTCAAGCAGGGGAAAGAAAGTGCTTTATACAGTGGGGTGCCGGGGGAGAGGTCTGCCTCACCAGCCATAAACTTCACCTCATGTCACTGAGCCATACATAGTTATAGACATGGGCAGCTATAGAAAACAAACAAACAAGAAAACATTATTTAGATTATCCCCAAATCTTTTAGGTTTGTAGCCCAGAAAATGATGAACTGGGAACAGGCATAGCCTCTATTGCATCATCTATATATGAATAAAAATAACCCTACGCCTGTTATCTTAGGACACTTAAAAGAAGTAGTTTCTCTAGTCCTGATGTAAATGATAGACTGTTAGTGGCCAGCCAATTCTAATAGGTATGATATCAATGGGAATTTTGTGTAAGAGTGTTAAAAGGATAATATGAGGGTGAAGGCTACCCAATTTTCCTCCCTTTTGATTGGCTTTTTAAAATTATTTGCCTGGAAAATAATTATGGGGCTTTTAAATATTGAATCAGTTACAAATAATGTTTCCTTTATTCATCATTTTATTAGATGGCAATGCCAAACCTGGTTTGGCAAAAGGAAAAGTGATTTTCTCAGATGTATTCTTCTAAGTAATTGATTTAGCAGTAGAACAGATGATCAGGATGGGAGAGTTGCATAGTAGGAATTATTTATCTCTTTCAGAGATAATTGCTTATCTCATTCAAGAATTTTTATTTTTAGATTTGCAACACAGAATGTTTGAGACAATTAGGGTTTTTGTTGATGTATTGCCATTTCTATTGTCAATAGAGTACCTATTTCAGTTGATAATGTTTTCAGATTTAATATTGAAGCATTTCAGAAATACCCATGACGAACTTGCTATTTTCAGAGTTATTGAGAAATTTAAGTTTGCCACAAAAACTATAAAAATACCCAAGTTTGTTATCATGAAACAAACTTATGTAATTTTGGAATTAATTTTCTCTGTTCATGGGAGATTGCCGATTGGTATGGCAATTTGTATCCATATCCTTATTATGATCATACTATTTTTTGCTGAATTGTATCCCTAACCTAATGATAGACCCACAGAGTAGATACTGTAAATATGAGAGAGAATCTGGACCTAGTGTTAGAAGTCTCTGTTGAACATCTGTTCATTCTATAAAATATAGAACTGACTCAAGTAATTTATGGATCATTTTAAATGAACTCTGTTTTAGGCAGCAGAGATTTAGATCATGGTTTAAGCTAAATATAAACAAGATAGCTGAACATATAGAATATATATAGGAAGAACCATCTTAAATATGATGCTGCATGAAAAGGAGCCCACTCTTGTATCTATTCTATTGCAGAGGTGGTAGTCATAAAATATTTGTGTGCTTATCTAATTTTCAGGCTACTCAAATTAAAAAAATTAAGAAAAAATCCACAATCAGCAAACATAAAATTCCCTGAATCACCTTCAACCTAAAAAGGCCCACTGGATATCTTAACACAATGCTTGTGAGGTAAGCTGTATGTTAAAGCTTGCTTATAATAAGGTGAGTTAGGTGCTAAACCACAGCAGGCAGTTTAGGGTCTATTACTGGGCTCCTTTAGATTATTTTGGCTAATTAATAAGAACTAAAGCAAGTCACTCATGTTTCCTTGTACATGACATTATAAGAAGTAACCAGTACTTTAATTCAACCTAGAAACTAATGGTATCTGGTGTAGATCAGAAGTATTACATGGATATAGTGAAATCTGCCTAGCTTGATTTGGCCTGCTGCGTTATGGATTAGCTGTAGGATAGCAGGGTTCAAAAAGCAGCTCTGTATAGAAAATATAGACTACTTGTGAAATCAAAGCTTAAATGATTAAAGAGGTCTCTTGATTGCAGCAACAATTCAGACATTATAGTAAGATTTTCGTAGCAAAACAGCCAACCAGAAGTCAAAATAGGCAATTAATAAAATCTGCATATTGATGAACCTTTCACTGCCACTTAACCAATGATCTCTCTTAGCAGCCTCATTTAAAAAAAGGTGAGAGTGTCAAACCCTATAGAATCCCACAAAGCACTGGCTTCAGACTAGAACTTTCTCTTTTCTGCCAATACTAACTGAAACCTGTCAGAAATCAGGCTAGTTAATACCATGCCTCACACTCTTATTAATTAAAAATAATAAAAATAAAAATTTCTGAATATTTACATTATATATTTAGTTGAAAATGATCAAATTTGCATTTGTAAAATTAAATAGATAAATCAGATGTCAACACACAACACATATTAGCTATCTCTAATGCAAGACTGGAAGAGAGATCCAAGAAATATACTAGACATATATTCTTGACAAGGAATTAAGACATTATAAATTATGTTATTTTAGTACATAGATTCCCAAATTGCAAATAATCCACATGTGTACCAACAAGGTTATGTAGAAGATGGCCAGGCAGAGCCCAACAGCAGGATCAAATGATCATCAGTTTGGAAACCTTACATAGTGACAAGAGACCTAAACCCAGTCCCTGTGAATTTGGTTGAGTCTTACCTAGTGCCAATTTGACTTGGCCATTAGTAAATCACATTCTTGTGTATAAAACCCTTGTAATAAACCCTTAATGCTTTGAACTCAACTCCTGTTCCTGGTTACTTGTGCCTAACAGTTCAGCATTCTCTGCATGTCTAATAGTTTGAAAAAGTTGGGGAAATAAAAAGAAAATTGAACACCACTGGTATTTTAAAAAACACAAGTTCCTCCTTTTATTTAAATCAGTATAAATATTGAATTATATTTTTTTTTAAAACTTGAGGTGGCAAAACAGTTGTTGATTTTATTCTTCCTCTTTTTTTATTCCAAAATTTGGACGACCTCCAAAATAGCAGCTAAATTTTGTTTGAATACCCTTGCTATTCATTACACAATAATGTGTGGTGTTTGGATGAATAATATTTGAAGTAGTTTGCAGAATAACTCAGGATGTTCTATACATTGTTGTCTTGTGTTGTAAAGTGCATCACTGTTCAGATGATGTAAACTGAATCAATGAAGTCAACTGCAAGGCAAGTAACACAGCTCCAGTGAAGTCTGTGACTAAATTTGCATTGTCTCAAAACAATTATTTTTTCCTTACTCAATGCAAGATGATACTCATAATTTCACTTTTATTTTCATATATTTTATGATCTGCACTACTCATCATTATTTTGGGGTTACGAAGACAGCCATCAAGAAGATTTTTCTCATCTCTGCACTGCAGTTAACTTTGTTTTATCTCTTTTCTCTTAAGAATACTCTAGTTTTCCATGTGAAGTGATTTGATAAAAAAGGAGGCCACACGTAGAATAAAGTGATATTAAAAAAGGAAAAATCAAGTTCTGTGATCAAATCAACCCTGAAATGAACAGATTTCTCTAGAGCTGCTGCTTCTGCCTCAATTGCCTTTGAACTAAAATCTTTTTTGCCCTGTCTCAGTGACTTGCTGAAGGAAATATTTTCATGGACTTGATCATAGCCCATGGGTTGCTATTCTTTAGTTCTGCTCTTTTCTTGAAAGTAGAAGCCTGTTAGCCAAGCTAAGAAGGAATAAAAAAGCATTCATGTCTTTGAGTTACTTGGTTTCTTCTTTATTCTAAGTGTCTCAAAATTGTACTGCATTTTGAGCATTGACTATAATAATAGAATATTATAGAGATAAAACATTTTTCATTTTTTAAAAATCTGAAAAAAATGGATGAATGTACTGTTAACAAAAAATATTGCAGAAATTACTAAAACAGCAGCAAAATATTTTAAATTCAGTAGTGACTATTGAATTTTAGGCTATTTAACTAATATTTTTAAGAAGATTGATATGAATAAATTAATATACTTTTGTATCCAACATTGACTGTTATTTAATATTATAAAACAATAGATTTACAATTCTCCCCTCAGAGATCATAACCTTACAAATGGGAACAAAAATCTAAACATTGTGTGACAAATACAAAGATATTCAAACAAAATTTAACTACTGTTTTGGAGGTTGTCTTCAAAATCTGGAATAAGAAAATAGGGGAGCAATACTCGCAAAGATCCTTTTTCAAGAGGCAACTGTTGTTTTGTTTTAGTTTCTTTGAAGACGTTTTACCTCATCCAAGAAGCTTCAGGGAGCAATAAGATCAGCATCTGTTTTGCTATCTCAGTTTTTTAAAAAAATATATAATTTAATCTTTATACCAATTTAAATAAAAGGAGCACCAAAGGAGGACATTTGATATTGATTTAATTTCTTCTTAAATAGATGACCTAAACAATCTTTTACAGGTATTAGCGAAATCTCCTTTTTAGAAATTGTGAATGTAAAATACTTAATCTAGGTAATATAAAAGGTCTTTTTTGGATTGCCAAAATGTCAATAAGGTATTTGACCACTGCAAATGAACTCTCTGGCACACTTAAATTGAGATTGAGTATTATTCTTTTAATTCTGATAGTGTATTCATACAGATATTTTAAAATATCTCTCTTATTTCTTAAAACTAATTGAGACCAGATATTGTGTGAAAATCCACAGAGCCTTAAATCAGATTTTATTTCAACTAGCTATGAGGGACTAAAGTTATCTTGCAAAGTTAAGGCAACTAAAAGATTTGCAAAGATTAGTTTGAGCCAATATCTTAGATGGCAAAATTGGATTTGAATCTCTAATGAGGTCGGGCCTATTTCTAGTCTTAATGAATAATAAAACATAGCCATGATTGAGTTTCAGATGTAGCTAGTTAAATGTTATCTTAATCCCCTCTGTTTTTCTTTCCTGTGAAGCAGGGGACACCTAGCTTTAAAAGCAAAGGAAAAAAAGTAAAGATTGTTATAAGTCCTTTCCCAAGGGAATCTAGTCTATATATTACAACTGTACATCCGGAATAGGTGCATCAAAAACTGTGACAGCCTGAGTGAAGCACCTGCTTCAAATTTGTGTCTTTTCTTTCTGACAGCTGCTTCAAAGGATATTTCTTGCTGTTTATATACTGTATGTATGCATGCAAAATCACAACAGTTCATTGGAACAAAGCATTTTCTGCATATATGAATGCTTGTACATACTTTCAAAGCAGCTATAGGAATTTACATAGGTCACAGATATTTACCTCTTTCGAAAAAAGTATTTTGCTGTGTGCTGAGGTGCTTTTCATTGTATTTCTTTTGAATGCTCTGCACAGTCCCAATAAACAGCATATTTTCTGCATAAAATAAAAGTATGTAATTCTGCCCTAAACCAGGATGTTTCAAACATTTCAGATAGTGGATATTATTGAATAATCCTGAATTATTGTATACATTGCACAAATAAACAAACACACAAAATCTCAAGATAATATATCACTGAAATTTTGAGATATTTCCTTCAAGAACAGTGAAATTTCATAACCGTTGAAAATTTTGTGAGATCCTTCTTTCTTCTGTTTGGTGAACAATCAAGCCTTATTACTTGCTAAGTGATCTGTTCACTTTGCAAAAGGGCATTCTTTTCACATTCTTTCTCATTTCACAGAACATGCATAGAAGTCATTCATATCAAATTCAAGCAGGTGATTGAAACAGATAATCTAAGATCATCTCTTCACAGATGTGAGTAGCTTGCTTGTATAATATGCTTTGCAGATTGAAAAGAAAGTAATGGGTGCCTTCAAGACATAGAAATATTTTCATAGAAATTGTTTGAACTAGTCCTATTTTATATGTTCAGGTATACATGCATGTTTTCAAACATATTATTAGTCGGAATTCAGAAATAATACAGAGGTAGAAGAAAACATAAATATTGTTTTAGTTACTCCTGATTAAATTAAAGCCATCCCTTTTTAAAAAAAAAAAACAATCCCTATTGTCTCACACTAAATGCAGAAAAAAGAGTAGTCTCATTGGGAAGGGATAGAAAAGGAAGAGCTGAACAGATGTGTTAGGGAGATTACTGTTAAGAGGGGAGGGGAGGAGGAGAGGAGAAGGAGAAGAGGAGAAGGAGAGGAATGGAGGCGGAGGAGAGGGAGAGGAGAGGAGAAGGAGGAGAGGAGAGAAGAAGGAAAGGAAAAAGAAAAGGAAAGGAGAAGGAGAGAGGAGAAGGAAAAGAGGAGGGGAGAGGGCCATTGCCTTTCATGTGGGTGTCTGCTGTGAGGTAGCAAAGGAAGAGAAGCTGTTGCTCTTGCTTCTGTCTCATTCAAGGTAGAACATTTAAAACAAATGTTTGTGAAGTTTACACTACCCATCCGTCCATCCACCCATTCAGACAATTTTACTTATAAACTGCTGCAATAAAACATCAGCTGCCAGAGGTTAAAATAGCACTTTTCCAGGCTGTCAAAATCAGTGAGACAGCTTCCTTTTTTCAATAAACTCTACTCTGTTCTATGAATGTAAAATCACTTTCACACTTCAAAAAACAGTTATTTGAGAAGAAGAACACTCATTTCCTTTCAGATAAATATGTTCTATTTTTACCTTGTCTGTACTAAAACATTCAGAGGATTATCCTTACACTTTCTTAAAAAGTACTTATTAGCCATTAAAGAAAACTTGTTTCACCATTATTCTTCATCAAGTCTTTTATTTGGAAGACAGATTTATAACTGAGTGCATAGGAATATAATTTGTGTGATGTTTTTGCAATACATTATACTTTATGACATTATTATTCCTGCCTACCGGTATTTGGAATAGTTTATATAGGTATTAGATTGGTAAAACATTCAGTGATTAGCAGGATCATTAAAAGTTGCTTCCCTATTCCCCAGACCTTGCTGTAAGTGGGTCTTGTTTGTATGTATATGTATGAGGACAGAGAGAAAAGCTGTGATTCAATGAACAATCAACAACAAAGGTTTGTGTTTATTTCATAAACTAAGTACTGTATCCAACCTGTACTGTCCTAGTGTTGAAAAGTATTTGTCTTTTTAGAATCAGTAATCGATTGCACCACCTTTAGCTGCAAACATTGCACTGCCTGTAATTGATTATCAGTCTCTTAAATCATAGTATTGAAATTTTGCCCATGGAAAATTGCTTTAGCTCAGTAACATTTGATGATTTTTTTAGCTTGATATTCTCATTTCAAGGTATTCCATAGCATTTTTATAGGGGATCATATCTGGACCTTGTCTCTGCTTTTCCAAAGGACTGAACTACATATCTATATCTATGTACCCTACCTACATCTCTCTGTGTGTGGGTGTTTATGTACACACACACACACACACACACACACACAAACACATCTTTTCCCGTGTAAGATTGAGATTGTCTTGGCAACGTTTCAGCGAGGTCTCACTCGCCATCTTCAGGCTGGAGTTTTTGGCTTAAAGCATGGTTCGGAGCTGCTGTCTTTCTATAAATCTTCACCGGGGTGTATGGAGTGCTGCCATTGTTTCAGTAAGTGGATTGATTGGCTGTGTAGCTGTATCATGATTTCTGGATTGGTGCTGGCTGTGTGTCTGTTATTGTTTTGTGTTGTAACGGCCTGGGTGGTGGTTGGGGCTCATTTGTTTACCAGGGCTGGTTTCCAGATGTCTGGCAGGCGGGAGGCATCATCACATTTATTCATGTTGTGGGGATGTTTCTCTATTTCGAAAACTTTCATAATTATTCTCTTGTTGAAGTGTTCAGTTTTGGAGATTAACCTGGTTCCTTCAAAATTAATTTCATGTCCTGTAGCTTTAAGATGCTGGAAAAGGGAGGAAGTTTTTTCTTCTTTTTTTCTTACTGCTTTCTTGTGTTCTGCGATGCGTGCATTTATTGTCCTGTTCGTTGGTCCTATGTATGTTGCAGGGAAGGTTTTGCATAGTATTTCATAGACTCCTTGGTTTTCTAGCTGGATTTTGTCTTTGGGGTTTCTTAAGATGTTGGCTATTTTTTGGTCAGTGTTGAAGGCTGTCTTGATATTGTGTTTGTGGAGAATTTTGCTGATTTTATCTGTGGTGCCTTTGATGTAAGGGGGGAGGGCGATGCTGTTGTCCTGTTCTGTGTCTCGGTTCTTGGGGGGAGTCTCCCTTTGGATTAGGTTGGTAATTGTTTTTCTTTGGAATCCATTGGAAATTAATGTTTGTGAGACTGTCTCCTCCTCTCAGACTGTTGGGGGCTGGACTATAGTTTAAAAAGAAAACTTGTACAAATTTCTAGGAACACTGCACATATCTTTATTTGTAGTGCAAAAAAAACCATGAAATAATACAATATTTAAAATAAAGAACAATTTTAACCAACATAAATATACTACTAATTCAATGGGAAGTGTGGGCCTGCTTATTTGGGATTACAGGGCTAAAGGTCTTTTAAACTTAGAGGACAATTCACAAACTGATTTACTTTATGCCACACTTGTGCATGTATATGTATACACATGAATATCTACCAAAATTGTTCAGAAGCCAATTTGGTGGATGTACTTTATATATAGGAAGAATCAAAGCAGTGGGTGAATTCTCCTTCAGGCATTTGACTGCGGTTGAATTTGAATTAGTGTTAGCCAACTTCAGCTGATTTTGAAAAAGCAAGGACACATGGAGACATGTCCCCCCACCCACCCACTTGTAAAGTGCTACTTTAAAAGCAGTCCCTTCCCTATTCACCCAGTAACCCTGGATCACATGGCTGTGAAAAACATCTGAAAGGCTGTTTTTAAACACTTTTAAAGCACTACTTTACAAGCTGGCAGCTGCTTTTCATCCCACCACTCCATGGGGTGGATACTTTGCATTGGTGGTCCATAACTGACCCACGTGCTGTAGTTTGGAGATGCCTGTCTTAGATGATCCTTTTTTTCCTGGTGCATTCCTGAAGTGAGTTTGACTAAAATGGAATGACCTGTTTTAGGAAAATTAATTGTCTCAAGGTGTGTCTCTCAGTAAGAATTGGTGAGTCCTACCTAGAATTTTAGAAACTGTTTTGAATGACATTTTTATAGTCCTCTTCAGAAATTTATTTTGTAGAAGGTGTGATGGGCATTTAGAGTTCGTGATATGAAAATTTCTCTGAGATGAGGAGAAACAAAATTTTTGAAGGATAGATTTGGCCCAAACCAACTCTGTTAGTTTACAAGCTGAAATACTCATACAACTGGTCTTAGATATATCTTTCATGTAATTGTTTGAAGGAGTGAACATTTGTGTACATTGATTTTGGTCATAGATTAAATGAAATTATTAAATGAATAAATGATTAAATGACACTAAACATTATTTGTTCACTGAAACTCCCTTTAAATGCAGTAGTGAATTGCAAATTCTAAAAATCTGAAACAGAACACTTTTTTTTTAGAAGTGTATATAATGTTATCACTTATAACCCTCCGGTTGATAATATTTAATTTGATAATGAATATAGTGACAAGAAAAATAATAATTCACACACATAAAATCTTTGGGTTTGATTTGCCCCCTTTTTATGGCTGCTATGATTCTAATGTCAATGTCAACCATCTGTGAAATGCTGTATGCCTATCAGATCTTCCTTTCTTTTCACCATTTGCTATTGGTCTTCCACTTAAATTGCATACTAACAGTGATAGTGCTTTAGCTTTACATCTGCTCCTTTTGAATGGCTTGACATATTTATATGCACAGATAAACTGCACATTTTGTTCCCTTCGTTAAAAGCAGCAAAAAATCATAGAACTTATTAAAATGTTTTGTACCAGGGTTTATCTGTAATTCATGCTGTAGCACAATGTACCACTGATTATATGGTTATATTTGCTTTTTTAAATATGCAATTTATTTCTTGCAAGAATGAATTTAAAATAGAAGAATCTTGTTTGTAATTCAACATTCTGAATGGAGTAAGAAATAAGTAATGACTGTAGGGAAGAACTATATTGCCAGGGATTTAGAAGGCACTTAAATCCATCATTTCATGTCCAACCAAAATACATAGCCATCTATGCATACATTTTATTACAATTGATACATTATATACCATAAATCAGGGATATCAAGCTTAATTTCATTGAGGGCCACATCAGGGTCATGTTTGACTTGGGCTAGGGTGAGCGTGGCCAGGGTAGGTGTGTCCAGTTTGACATCACTTGTGTCAGGCACACCTGTAGTAGACTGAGCACTCTGCCAGTGAAAATGGGCTCCTAAGCTCTGTTTTGGGCTGCAATAGCCTCCTGCAACACTCTGCCAGTGAAAAGTGGCCCTCTCAAGCTCCATTTTTACTGGCAGAGATACGGTGGGCTGGCCCCTCACTTTTTCCAAGGTGGCCCCATGGGCCAGATCTAAGCACCCCATGGCCTGGATCCATACCCCGGGCCTTGAGTTTGACACCCCTGTCATAAATGGATAAAAATCAAAGAAACACACATTATCCAAGAATAGTACTGTGTCCTAACAAAATATAACTTAATGTCCTTAGCCTATCCTAGCCCTGTTTAATCAAAAACAGTAACAGTTGCACTGCTATATGTCAGTATGTTTAGACAGAATGCATCAAGTCAGACCGCCAAAAATTGGATAGGAAGTTGCCAAGTCATTTTGAGTTCTAGTAGAAACTTATAGAACTATACACAGATATAGAGAAATATTCACAAATAGAGAGAATGACTGAATTAGACTATTTGAAACCTAATCATAAATTTAATTACCATCTAACATGATTTTACCTACTATAATAATTGCTGACCTTATTCTTAATCATACTTTTTGACTTACTGATATCCTGAAATAAATGTTATTCATGGCATAATTAACTGGGAAGGAAGTAGACTGCATAGAGTTACCAGTGGCCTCTTCATAAAATTAAAAATTAAAAATGCTTCTGTTAACAAAAAGGTTACTAGTTCCAGTAATATCATTTGCTATGGCGGCAGGCTCAGAGATTGCTCTGAAGCCTAGCTGGCAAACCAGGGGTCTGGCGGCATAAAGAGCAGCCATTTGTTGGTCTCAGAGGGACTCGGCGAAGACGGTGTGGCGCTTTTCTGCAGGCAGGGTGAGGTGCAATCTCCTCGGCGATGCAGAGGCTTAGCCCTGATCCCAGACATCTGAAGAGGACACATGGCAGCCCCAAAGCCATGATGCAGCACTTTTGTTCGGCGTAGATGTGAATCTGGATGCTCTCAATTTTCTTGACGAGTAAGTTGGATTTACTATCTGGTTACTGTATCTCTGGCAGTTTTTTTTCTCTTTGATGGGACTTTTAGCGGCAGTGGTAAGCAAGAGTGATTATGACAAACAGGAGCAAACAAACAAACAATTGAAGAAGGATTAACATCATAAAGAGTTGTTGAAGGCGGCCCAAGTGGTGGAAACAGAGGAGGGAGAGTAGAGTTTTACCCTGAGGTACAGCTGGTGGATATCTGCGAACCTGCCCTGCCTGCCCTCAAGATATTTGGATAACTTTGTGTGCTGCTGTAAGAGACTTAAGATTCCATTTGAGAAAGACAATATCATATTCACCGTGCGCATCATTTTCTTTTTTTTGGAGTTGGAGTTGGACACTTGAAAGGGGAATATTTCTCCTGGACAGAATGAACGAGCTGAACTTCCTTTTCTTTTTGTTCTCTTCTATTTGAGGTTTGATTCTATTTTTGTGTTGGTTTATTTGCTTCTCCCCCTTCTTTCCTTTTTTTTTCTGATATGAGCCTCCTCTTGTATTTTTTTTTTTTAGATCTCCGTATGGGACTATATTCATATATATTTATATGGGACTGTACCTTTAACTGATTATATTAATCTATTTTTCCTTATAGATAGCAGTAAAATAAGTTGGAATATTGCTTAAACTGGTAGCAGATAGCTTATGAAACAGTGGGAGAAGCTTCTTAACCTAATTGATATGATCTGGGCAAAGAGGGGGGAAAAAGACTTCGGCACTATTTACTTAGTCGTCCCCATCTACAACTCCTCCAACATCCCACAGAATTTTAGACAATATGGCTGGGGTAGAGAAAGCACCTACATTGCAAAATATACAGACGACTTTGCTACCGATACAAAACAATAGGGCTAGGAATCAAGAGATCACTGAAAAATCCCTGGCCAACATTAAAAATGAAATGGGAGACACGAGGGGAGAAATGAAACAGCTGTATTCACAGCAAAAGGAGATCTGGGCAAAAATTGAGAAACAGGAGGGTCAAATTCAAGATTTAGGAGTTAAAATGAAGGAAAGTGTAGGGAACATGGCGAGGTGGGAGATGAGGCAGCTTCATTTCAATAGAAGATTGGAAGATGAGATTGTTGTGTTGGACTTAGAAAGGTCAGTCTTCTTTCTCAGATTTCAAAATATTCCAGAGGAAAGAGGGGAGGAACTGAAGGAAATTATGGTTGAGATGATTGTAGGGATCGCCCAGAAGGATAAGCTGTTGATACAGAGTGATATTGATGATGTCTATAGGGTCTATTCCTCCTATACTAGGAGACAGAAACTGCAATGTGAAATGTACGTGAGGTTTAGCAAACAATCTCTGAGAGAAGAAATTTACCAGAAGGCATGTAACCAGAATACCATATACGCGGGGGAGATGGTGACAGTACTAAAACAGATACCAAGAAGAGTGAGGGAAAGGAGGCAGAAATATCAGGACCTAACAACACAATTGAGGAAATTTCAGGTGATGTATAGGTGGCTTTTTCCAGAAGGGGTGTCCTTCCTCTGGCAAGGCCAGAGGTTTCAGATTGAATCATTGCAAGATGCACAAGACTTTATGGAAAGTCAGTTGAAGAGGGGAACCCAGAGTAATGATTAAGAATTGGATAACAAGAGCTGAGTAGAGGAGTGAAAGAATAGTGCCCCAGGAGATGAGAAAGGGGGAAATGAGAGTCAAAACAGAGATGAGAGACCGCAGACGAGGCAGACAATGAAATCCAAACCTTACATAAATAAACATGGCGGATGAACTCCGCTTAATTTTTTTAAACATAAATGGTTTGAATTCACGAAGAAAGAGAAATAATATGTATTTTGTCAATGTTTTACTTACAATGTTCATCATAAGCAAACTGGATCAATCATATACTTTATTGTAATAACAAGCAGAACTTCATCCTTATTTCTATTTTTAATGATCTAAAATATGCACCTTCATAGTTCTGGTAAACAAGATAATATTTAATAATACATTTTAATAGGATTCTTAAAACCTTCTTTGTCTAGATAGGATTCTGTATAATTGGGATGCAAATTAACCAGAAATATGTAATTAGTCTATGACTGTTTAACATTGAAAGGTCACATTCTGCTGTAATAAAATTATTTGGAGAAGTCTGGAAAAAAAAACTCACATTCAAACTCTTAGACTCATCCTGACTTAAATTGCTAAAAACCTTCTCCTTTAGAAAATGGAAAAAGAATAAAAAAATGTCAATATCCCTAACTCAATAATAAAAAATAAACACTCAAAAAACTGGAAGTAACAAATATAGTAA
This sequence comes from Thamnophis elegans, assembly GCF_009769535.1. Lineage (NCBI taxonomy): Eukaryota > Metazoa > Chordata > Lepidosauria > Squamata > Natricidae > Thamnophis > Thamnophis elegans. The sequence continues at coordinate 48,239,911 of NC_045546.1, read as the reverse complement.
CAAGAAATACTGGACTTTTTGATTTGAAAGAAAACATAAATAATATAGACAAACACATCTTAGACGATATATAAATTTATTGGAGAAAAAGAGATCCAGATAGGTTGGGGACTGCTAAAAAAAAGAGAATATGGTTATATGATAAGCTTAATGAAAGTTCTAAAACAAAAGAAGACAAGATACATAAAATGCAAAGAAAGATAAACCAGGAAAAAGATTAAATATTGGTAATTGGAAACTGTACAGAAACTATTCAAATGAACTAAAGTCGGTGATGGATGCTAAGTGTAACAAAATGCCTTATTTAAGTATGTTCAAAGTAGAAAGAATGGGGGGGGACTAATTAACTGTCTTTAATTATGACCACAAAATGCTTTAACTTTTGTTCATTCTTCTCAATTGACATCATATGTGTTTAACTAGACAATTATTAAGAGTAGAATGAAAATGACATGTACATAGAGAACAAGTTATACAGGAACAATTTTACATTCTTATATTGTATGAAACTGCTCTCAAGCTTGACAAGGAAGAAGACACTATTTGAAGAGCTACATAATTGCACTGCTTCAAAGCTTCCAGAACAATGAATTTTTTCAAACTTACTTGGAGGGGGAAAAAACACCTTTTAGCAAAGCTAAAGACATTGAGCCAGTTTGATGTATTGGTTAAGGCACCAGGCTATCAACCAGAGAGCATGAGTTTTAATCCTCCTTAAGTATGGGTGATTTTGTGCAAGTCACTCTGGCACATTCCTAGTAAAGAGGCAATATGACTTGAAGGTACAAAGCGAAAAGATCACTTTGAATAAATATTTCATTCTATGAAGGAATGGAATGGAATAGTTTAATTAGTTTAATTTAGACCTAGAATTAAAGATCTAATGAATCTATAAAGCATAAGTTAATATACTTAGAAAACTAGCTAAATCATGTGAATTTGAATTACTTAATATAATATATTATTCAAGATGGAATGATGAAATATATTCACAATGTTTTCCTGTTATTTAGATGCTGAATATACTACATTCAGTTTACCAAAGGAACTCCAGAAGAATCACAGTGATCACGTGGAAGAACAAAATATTTTATCAAAGTTCCTAAAAAGAATTAAAGTTCCAACAACTGGGAAAAGAAGATAAAATCATGGCTTTAATTGATGTCACCAAAGTCTACTCCATAGATGAAAATAGAATCAATCACAGGAGTATTATACAATACACTAAATCCAACATACAAAAATTAAATTACCAAGGCTTAAGAACATATTTTATGTCCACTGCTCAAGAGCAGGACATATTTTAAAGTTTTGATTAATGGCTGACAGCTTCCCTTAAAAGGGCCTGTCAGCCGGAAGTTGGATGTTGGTTTATAGTGAGTTCTTATTTTGAACTAACAGTACCATTGGAATCTGCCTCCTCATCTGTTTCCCATGCACAACATTGCATCCTTGAGACTATACTGTATGCATGGTCATCTATGAATTAGATCCATACTGCTCCTGACTAGTCAAGACTGCCTGGGAAAGACATGTGGTTAGATTCTAGTGACAGTAATTTCATCATTAAGTGAAGGGTTGTTCTCAGCAACTTTTAAAAAAATGCTGGTGCAATGAGTAGGTGGTACCTCTGGGGTCTTGTATGGGATAGCATTGCCCCAAACAAGCTTGGTATGTGATCTGGAAGTTTTCCTGGATTCATGAATCCTGGAGTAAAAACAGGTAGCAGTTATGGGTGGGATCAACTTTTGGGTTATGCACCAGCTATGCCTCTTCTTGGATCAAGAAACTCTCCTCTCAGACACTCATCCCTTGGTCATCTCTGAGATGGACTTTTGCAATGTGCTATACGTAAGGCTAGTCTTGAAGAGTATTTGGAAGCTGCAATTGGTACAAAATGTTGCAGTATGAGCAGTTTTAGGTGTCTCTGGAGTGGTGTATACAACATCTCTGCTACACAAGCTGCACTGGGTGGCTGTTTGCTTCTGGATCCAATTCAAAGTGTTAGTCATTACCTTTAAAGCCCTTCCTGACATGAGACTAGGATACCTGAGGAAACATCTCATCTCAATTAGATCAACCTATCCTACCTCATCAAACATATAAGGCATGTTGCATATCTCATCGGTTGAGGAGTTTTGATTGACAGGTAGAGGGCCTTCTCAACTGCTGCCCTGGCCTATGGAATATCTTACCCTTAGAGGTGAGGTGAGCTCCCACTCTTCTGCTTTTCTGGAAGAATTTTAAGATCTGGAGTGTCAATTAGCATGAAGGTGTAAAGTATGATGCAGCCTGGGAGATGGCTGGTGGCCTGAGGACATTCCCACTGCTTTGTTAATCTCCTAGTATTTTGATTTGTTAACCTCCTAGTATTTTGATTTTTATCTTTATTTCTAAGTTTTAACCTACTTTAATTTCTGCTTTTTTGTGTGTCAATGAGATTTTATTATATTGTAAACTCTCCAGAATCAATTAGGTGAGATGGGTAATAGAAAATTAATAAATAAAAAATACAATATTTTAGCCCATTGTCTCAGCCAAATCTTTTTAATATATACATCCAATTCAGTCCATTATCAATGTCCAGAACATAGATGAGACTGGATTTATTGTTAATAGAGCTGCCACTTACCAAGCATCCCTTAAAGCCCAGGCAACAACATTCTGACCATCAGGAGCCACCAGGAAATAGAGTTGTGAATCTTCCTTCCTTTGTAATAGTTCCTTTGGTGCAAACATCTGAATTACAGCCAGAATATGCTGCATACTATACCCAGAAGGTGGCCCTTGCCAACCTCCCATAGCTAATCACTCCAACTACATCACATATTTTCACAGAATACTCAGTTTACCACACATACCAACATTTCCCCACAGAAGCATTATCTCCAAACTGTTCAACTTCATCAACAGTAGCCGCCAGCTGTAATCACTGAAAACTCCATTCTCCCAGGCTGAAAAGCTTAACCCTCACTCACTTCACTAAATGCTTATTGCTGCTACTTTTGTTTTGTCTAAGCTGAATCCCTGTTTATTGGCCCTCGTCTGGTTTATCACTCTCCTTAGTTTAGACGAGTGTTTTTCAAACATGACAACTGTAAGATATGTAGAGTTCAATTCCCATAATTCCCCAGATAGCATGTTGGCTGGGAAATTCTGAGAACCAGCATGGATTTCTGGGAATTGAACTCCATGCATTTTAAGTTGCCAAGTTTGAAAAACTGGTATATTCATTTTAAGTCTATATTTAAAGCCTGTATTAGTACTCATAAAATTGTGATTTAAAAACTACGCTAATGGCATAATGATGACATTCTAGAGATTATTACACTGTTATTAGAAGAATATGAAATGCCCTAGGCATGCTGCTTATGGTAACATTATTTGCAGATTCTTTAGTTATTCATCTGAACACAATTATCTCCCTTGATTTTTCTGCAGGGGCTAAATATCCTGTGGAATATCTTTCTCTCTCTCTCTCTTTCTCTCTAATGCATCTATTCCAACTATTCAAAAATTAAAGAATTATATGTTTAGGTTTACAGGTAGTGCAGCTGTGTCTTTTTTGAGTCATTCAAGAAAAAAAATAATTTCTCCTGGGTGCTTCCGGTAGAGTGCAAGAATGGGTTGTCTCATCTCTTCTGTTTAGAGACCGAGCTGTCAACTTTGTGGCCACGCCCTGTCCTTACCCTCTCTGGCCCAGTTTCGGCTCAGTCTATGTTTAGACCAAATGTGTCAACTGTATCAGGACTTCTTGCACTCTCAGGAACAGGTTTTTATAGTGATTCTTAACAAATTTAGAGAGCTTCGTAGCACCCTGATTGACTGGAAAATCAATTTAAAAAGTGATCTAGGACTACCTGGTTGCCCTGTCTTTTTTTTAAAAAAAAAGCTGCCACTGCCTTAAAAGCAATTGCGAGAGCCTCTGTAGAGGTGCAGAGTCCCTGCCTAGTTTCAGCTAGGCAAACCCATTTGTTGATGTGCATCAAATCGCAGCAGTTTCCTTCCTGCTTGATGCTATAGCCTCACCTCCTGCTTGCCTATAAAGGCTTAGAGTCCCTGCCTAGTCTTGGCCAGGTATACCCACACATCAGGCAGACAGCAGCAGCAGCTTTGCTTGTTTAGAAACAAAATGGAGAACAGGGCTGCAGAATAGGGAGACAGGGCACTGCTCCCTGAAAGATCTTGTTCTTCTGTGGAAACTTCAGATTCCAAGAAGTCAAAGTTGAGATCTGAGGCTTCCAGAAGAAAAGGACATTCCAAGGCTTCTGAAAATGATGCCAGCAGAAGGCAAAAAAATCATTAGAAAAATAATTTCTTAGAGCTGAGAGGCAGCTGTCAGAAATTCAAACAACTTCTCCTTTGACAGAAGCTAAAAATTCCCGCCATTTTCAGGCTGAGCAATTGCCACACTCAGGGGCTGTAATACCACAGGCTTGGTCACCAGAAACATCAGGTAAGCACTCTTTTCACTTGTCTTCTCAAATCTGCAATGCAGCTGAAGTAAACCCATTTTTCTGCCCAGCTTAAGTGAGGAACAACAAATGTCCAGCCACTTTCAGAGGTTATCTTTACACCCATTGCAGCTGGGCTTCACCAAGAGGACTCTTTAATGTCTTCCTTGCCTGGAGATATAAAATTATTGATTTTCCAGGCTATTTCTCAGGGAGCTACTGCAGCACTGCATCAATGTATTACCCAGATAGCCATGGCCCCTCAGCCATCTACCAGCCTCCAACAAGGTCCCGAGTTAATGAGCCTGGTCCCACTGGCATGGGACACAATCTCACAACCCCTCTTCTGACAGTGAGGATTCACTTCTTCCTGATGAAGGCCAAAGGGATGCAGATCTATCAGAGAATGAGGGCTTATCCCCAGAGATACAGGCCTTCACAAGGCTGCTTCCCACTGCTACCTTTAAGTCACTTTTGCATAAAGCAAAGATGACATCTGGCATGGGAGCTGACCCACTCCAAGAACCTTGGGCATCAGGTTTTAGTGAACACATTTTCTCTGAGCCAGCCATGGAACAGGATGATATTCCTGCACCACAACTTGCACAAACAGTGAGCACAGCCAGGTTAATTTCCAACCCCAAGCAGAAGTGACAGACATTTTTACAATTTGGCTCCCAACCTGGCTGATACTAGCAATAGCAATAGCAGTTAGACTTATATATCGCTTCATAGGGCTTTCAGCCCTCTCTAAGCAGTTTACAGAGTCAGCATATTGCCCCCAACAACAATCCGGCTCCTCATTTTACCCACCTCGGAAGGATGGAACGCTGAGTCAACCCTGAGCTGGTGAGATCTGAACAGCCAAACTGCAGAACTGCAGTCAGCTGAAGTAGCCTGCAGTGATGCATTTAACCACTGCGCCACCTCGGCTCTCTGGAGATACCCAAGGTAGATGATCCTGTGACATCCCTTGACTCTTCCTCCCTTGTGTCAGGAGACATATCAAAAGGGCTCAAGGCTGAGGATAAAAAGGTGGAATTAACATTGCCGAAGAAGCACCATTCATCAGCCTGGATGATCAAAGCGGCCTTCCTTTTTTAATCAGACCTCGCTGCTTTGGCTTTACCAGATGCAACAAAGAATTCCACCACATGAGGCCAGGCTCCAACAGGACCTCAACAAATTAATTGAAGCTACTCAGTTTTCAGTGGATGCCACCCTGAATGTGGCAAAGTATGCCTCCAGAGCTCTGTCAACTTCCCAAAAAGTCATCTGCTCCCTACCACATGACTATTGCATCTGGGAGCGGTGATCAGCACCACATTAGGTGAAATGTTTCTATCACAGGACCACAAGGACAGCCTAGTAGCTCTTGTTCAAAAGATACAAGAGGAGCACATAGTTCCCATATCCCTCCTGGCTCAGCTATTGGGGAAAATGGTGTTGTGCATTTCTATAGCTTCCTGGACAAGACTACACACCAGGCCCCTTCACTGGTTTCTGCTCCCATTTCAGCGGGCCTGCAGCAGCAACTCCCAGACCAGGGTTTGCATCCACCCAAGGTTATTACAGTCCCTCCGATAGTGGACATCCCCAGCCCTACACAAGGGATGTGCCTTCAAAGAACCCAGCCGTATCACGCACCTACTATCTATGAAAACTTAGAGGAAAACATTAACTAAAGCACAGAGACATCATTCTGACAAACCTGCATATATTTCAAGCCTATGGTTTTCCCAGTTGCAACATACAACTGTGAAGGCTGAATAATTGGAAAGGTAGAAAAATTGATGCCTTTAAATTGAGATGCTGGGGGCGGAATGTTAAAAGTACCATGGACTTTAAGGAAGAATAAATAATTTATTACCAGACGAATTACTAGAACCACAAATAATGCAATAAAATGCAATATATTTTGGGCATAAAATATGAAAGCATTGGAGAAGACCTGAAGCTTGAAAAATGTGAAGGAAATAAAAAAGTGACCCACAGAAGACAAGTATAAAGCTATAATAATTCAAATAAGCAATTATTAACATAAGATTCTATTGAGTTTATTTCCATCACAACATGAAGAATCAGAAATGAATGAACAACTGCAATATGTTTGAAAGGCTGTTCTTTCGGAAATATTTTAGGTTACTTTCCTATGCCGTTAAAAACTATTATCTGAACTTATACTTGTGTTAAAATAGTATCATTTTAAACTATTCAAAGCCTACCTTTCAGGTTCACTATGCTCCAGCCACAAAAGCAGCTTGAAGTGTAGATAAATAATAACAAAAAGTCAGAGTTCAAAGAAGTGAGGCAAAGCATGTTTTACATGAAGAAAATCCCAAATCCAATACATACCTATTCAATACATATATAAAGTAGTCAAATGCCTTTGAGAATTTGAAGAAGGCTGTTTTCCATGTTTCCAAGCAAACAAAATAAATAAATAAATAAATAAATAAATAAATAAATAAATAAATAAATAAATAAATAACCCAGTAAATAAACCTCAATAGGAATACAAATTGAAGATGCCCTAGTGAATGGGCTTATATGTGATGTTTGAAAATTTAAATACAGTCTAGCTTTATCATTTATGACAAATATTTCCCCTCCATGGATACATTTATGAAGTTGGTTCATTCTGTTTACTCATGAACAACAACAGAGTGTTGTTATTTTGAATGTTTTACACAGAGAGGAGGTGTGGTATATGATTCTGCTTGTGAGAGAATCCCGTTTGTATGGATCCAGGAATATTTCTGTGAGTTCACTGACTCAGAGAGTACTTGTAGAAATAGCTATCTGTCATTGCTTTTATCTGACCAGGTTCCTAACATAGGTTGTTCAATTCTGTGCGCCCGGGAATGCTGTAGCCTAACCGAGTGAGCTGTTGAGAACTTGTGGGCCACTACCATCTCGCGAACCTGTCGGGCCACCTGTGGTGGGAGGCGGACGGTGACCTCCCGACCACCGGGGCCGAAGACACCTGTTTGGAGCCTGGAAGATCAGGCTGAGACCATCTGGCTGCCGTGGAAGCGGCTATCGGTGACTGTTTGGGGGGACCTGACCCCCCTAGGTTGTCTGACGCTTCCTCTGCTGCTGTGCTGTTGTGGGGTCAGGCTAGGGACAGGGTAGGGTTAGTTAGAATTTAGGGTGGGGTTAGTGTTAAGTTATAGTTAGGTTAAGGTTAGGGCAGGGTGAGGGTGGGGTTGCTAGCCTGATGGCCTGCCGACGGGCTGCTTCCACGGGTGGCGTCATGGTACAGCCGGGAGTGGGGTTGTTCCCCCCCTTTACCGTGGGGCTATCCCTGGCTCCCGGGTGTTTCTTTGTCCCCGATGGGAGGGGGTGTTGCTGGCTGCCATCTCCTGCGGCTGGCCCCTACAGCTTTCGCTTTCCAGCCTGCTGTCTCTCAGACTTCCTCGCCTTACTCTGGACTATTGTTGGCTTATTACTTTTATGCCCTTACTATCATTCTGGACTTTCGGACATTCAGCTTTGGGAGGCTTGGACATTATTTTCTGGCCTCCTTGGACTATGCAATTGCCCGGACTGTGCAGACTCATAATTTTTATACACTTGTAATTTTTTACTAATAATTTTTATATACTAAATTTGTATATTTTAAACGTGTGGGGAGAGTATGGCATGACTGTGACTGACTGAATGTTCCCACTTTTATTATAATATTGTTTTTCTATTTTAACTTGTACTGTGGGGATTGATTGGTTGTATGCATGGGTATGTTAGGTGGGCTGGGAGTTTAGCCGGACCCTCCTGCACTGAGTGCTTTGGCAGAAGTGCTAGGGGGACCCGGGCTCGGTTCCAGCCCTTGGATGTGTGTGTCGAAGGGCCTGCCGATGAATCCGGCGGCTGGGGGAGAGGGTGGAGGAACCACAGATGCGGGAGTGGGCCGGAACATTGGGGTCATAATGGGGAGGGGCAGATATGGCAGGAACTTCAGGGCTAGCCATTACTGGGGAAGGAGGGTTCCCTATATCAGAGGTATCCCTCCTTCCGGCCCTGTGAATTCCACTCCAAGGCCAGATGGTGTGAGCAGTCAGGACCCTGGTCTCAGGTTGCTGATGCTAAATGCCAGGTCTGTGGTTCACAAGGCTCCCCTCGTCCAGGACCTAATTACAGACGAGGGGGCAGACCTGGAATGTATTACTGAAACCTGGCTGGGCCTGGAGGGAGGCGTCCCCCTCACAGAAATGTGCCCAGAGGGTTTTCAGGTGCTTCATCAACCACAACCCCAGAAAAGGGGCGGGGAGTGGCCATTGTTATCCAACAGTCCTTAGCTCCTTGTAGGATCCCTGCTCCGGAGCTTGTCGGGTGTGAGTCCTTGCTGGTGAAGATGGACCTTGTGGGTCAAGTGGGCTTGTTGTTAACGTACCTGCCTCCCAACAGCGTGGCAACAGCCCTCCCCTTGCTCCTCGAGTCAATAGCCGAGCTGGCAGTTGAGTTACCCAGACTTATGGTACTGGGGGACTTCAATCTGCCTTCGCTCGGCGAACGCTCTGATGGAGCACAGGAGTCCATGGCTTCCATGACAGCCATGGGCTTGACCCAAGTAATCCAGGGTCCGACTCACTCAGCGAGTCACACACTTGACTTCATATTTCTCTCGGAGCAGTGGAGTTGTGATCTTGGTCTGAGGGGTAGTGAGATCTTGCCCCTGTCATGGTCGGACCACTTCCTATTGAGGCTCAACTTTCGGAGACCAATCCCCCGCAGTAGGGAGGAGGAACCAATTAGGTGGTTCCACCCCAGGCATCTTATGGATCCCCAGGGTTTCTAGACGGCACTTGGCGTTATGCCTGATACTCTCGCCCGCAGTTCGGCGGAGACCTTAGTCGCTACTTGGAACTCGGTGGTGTCTGAGGCTCTCCACCGAATTGCGCCTTTACGGCCAATCCGCAGCAGTGGATCCAGGAGGGCTCCTTGGTTTACCGAGGACCTCCGGGAGATGAAGTGCCAAAAGAGATGCCTAGAGCGCCGCTGGAGGGCCAGTAAATCCGAGTCAGACCGAGCACTCTTAAAAGCCTGCATCGGAGCATATCTATCGGCAATACGGACAGCCAAGAACAACCACATTGCCGCTCTGATAGCGTCCGCTGAGTCCCGCCCTGCCGCCTTGTTTAGGGTGACCCGCTCCCTCTTAAATACGAGGGTTGTGGAGAAACCCTTACAAGGTAGAGCAGAGGAGTATGTCCAGTTCCTCACGGACAAAGTTGCTCGGCTTCGGATGGACCTGGACTCCAATTGCGCAGAGCCAGCCGAGGTACCGAGGGAAGGTCTTGAATGACACCTCTGTACTGATTTTCAACCTGTTGCTCCTGATGAAGTGGACAAGGCCATCTGAGTGGTGAGTGCTTCCACATGTGTACTGGACACATGCCCCTCCTGGCTGGTCGCGAACAGCAAGGAGGTGACGCGGGGTTGGATCCAGGCGGTGGTGAATGCCTCTCTTCGGGAGGGTTTCTTCCCACCGGCACTGAAGGTAGTGGTGGTGAGACCCCTCCTGAAGAAGCCATCACTGGACCCAGCCAGTTTGAACAACTACCGTCCAGTCTCCAACCTCCCCTTTATTGGGAAGGTTGTTGAGAAAGTGGTGGTCTCGCAACTCCGGCGGTCCTTGGATGAAGCCGATTATCTAGACTCCTTTCAGTCTGGATTCAGGCCTGGCTACAGCATGGAAACCGCTTTGGTCGCACTGACCGATGATCTCTGGAGAGCCAGGGAAGGAGGTCATTCCTCCATCCTAGTGCTTCTTGACCTCTCAGCGGCCTTCAATACCATCGACCATGGTATCCTTCTGCGACGGTTGTGGGAGGTGGGGGTGGAAGGCACCGTTTTTCGGTGGTTCTCCTCCTACCTCTTGGACAGGTCGCAGTCAGTGTTAGTTGGGGAGGAGAGGTCGACCCCTAGGCCCCTGAAATATGGGGTCCCTCAGGGGTCGGTCCTGTCCCCACTGCTATTTAATATCTACATGAAGCCACTGGGTGAGATCATTTGATGGCACGGGATAAAACACCATCAATATGCGGATGATACACAGCTGTATCTGTCCGCCCGTGCCAACTCAGTGAAGCGGTTGACATGATGTGCCAGTGCCTGGAGGCTGTTAGGGTCTGGATGGGGGTTAACAAGCTTGTACTCAATCCAGACAAGACCGAGTGGCTGTTGTGTTTCCCCCCAAAAAATTTGGTCAATATTCCATCACTCAGGCTGGGGGGTGAAAATCTACACCCCTCAGACAGGGCTCGCAACTTGGGGGTCCTCCTGGATCCACAGCTGACCTTAGAACACCATTTGTCGGCTGTGACCAGGGGGGCATTTGCCCAGGTTCGCCTGGTGCACCAGTTGCGTCCCTACCTGGACCGGGAGGCGCTCGCAACAGTCACTCACGCCTTCGTGACCTCAAGACTGGACTACTGCAATGTGCTCTACATGGGGCAGCCCTTGAAGAGTATTCGGAGACTTCAACTCGTCCAGAACACAGCCGCGCGAGCGATTGTGGGTGCACCTCGGTACACCCACATTACACCTATCATCCGCGAGCTGCACTGGTTACCGATCAGTCTCCGGATATGCTTCAAGGTGCTAGTCATAACTTATAAAGCCCTTCATGGTATTGGATCTGGGTACTTGAGAGACCGCCTGCTGCCAATTACCTCCCAGAGACCCATTAGATCTCACAGGGTTGGCCCCCTCCGGGTTCCATCTACTAGCCAATGCCATCTGGCTACTACCCGGGGGAGGGCCTTCTCTGTGGCAGCTCCGGCCCTCTGGAATGAACTCCCCGCAGGGATTCGGACCCTCACCTCTCTCCAGACCTTCCGAAAAGCCGTCAAAACCTGGCTTTGCCGGCAGGCCTGGGGGTGATGAGTTCCCTCCCCTCTCGACTTGTATGGTTGTGCGACTCTTGCTTATTTTAATTATTTGTATTTCGTTTTATGTTCTCCTTTTTCCCCTTTTGAATTGTTCGCCGCCCTGAGTCCTCCCGGAGAAGGGAGGCATATAAATAATAAAAATTCAATTCAATTCAATTCAACTCTGTTACTGTCCTACTTACAGTTGATGTTCAGCAAAATGTTGATGAGTCCCATTGCTATCTGTACTACAGATGCTATAACAAGGTATTTTTTGTTATTCTACTGCATTTGATCTATTTTAACTTTAAATAATGATTACATTTGTTAATACATTTATGTATTTATTATTACATACATGCATTAATTAATTTATGCATTTTATTGTTATGTTATCTGACCCAAAGTCTATAATAAAGATTTGCGTGAACTACATTCGTACAGTGAAGCAATGGCTATTTTTATAATTGTATAAAAAGTAAAATAATCTTTTAATTTTTTCCCCTATTTCAAAGTATCTTTTCCACTATGTTGACAATGTAATACAATTATGGTTGAACTTTCCTAGCAGCTGAGTTTAAATAATTTAAACAACATATTTCAGGTAATTAGTGCACTGAACTATATGGAATGAAACTTTATGAACAGATTTGAAAATAATAGATACTGAGTAATATCATAAAGGTCAACCATTTTACTGTATTAATTTAAAATAAATTCAATTATTTTCCAAACCTAAATTAATTGTGCAAGTTTCAGTGAAGGAATTATTTCTGGGACTGGAAAGTTAGTATTTTATCAAACATTGTCCATCACATTATCCCATTGCCTCTTTTGTAGCAGAACTAATATCTGATTAAAGAAAACTGTATTTCTTAATGTGAGTATGTCCATTGAACTCAAAAGATTTACTTCTGAGCCAGAAGTTTGCATCTATTGATTAATTGTATTAGGTTGCTTCATCTGATATAATCCACATATAGTCACTTTGGTACAATGATTCACTGGAATCTGATTTCAGTAGAAATCAGAATTCTAGTCCCTCTTAGTCACATAAGTTAGGCAGCTGAATTGGCCAGGCTAAAGCTGGAAAGTGTAAAAGAAAAATAAAATCCTAAAACAAGGTAATAGTGCAAGCTACTTCCAAAAATGTTGCAACAAACCTGCTTGGACTTGTCTATTGTCACCATTGATAAAGACTGACAAGTAAGCATTCAAGCACAAACAGAGAAGCAAATAAAAGCAAATCTTCCACTTTCTGCATAAAGCAGGGGTCCCCAAACTCCAGGCCATGGCCCACTACTGGGCCACAGCCTGTTTGAAACCAGCCACAGGAAAAATGGGCAAGTGCACGTGCACGAAAACTTGTGCAAGTGGTGGATAAGCGCGTGCAGGAACCTCCACTTGTGCAAGGGAAGGCACTTGTGCTCGCGGCTCCATTTGCAAAAATGGAGCTTCATATGCAAGCACAAGTGCCCTCTGCTCAAATGCACTCTGCACACACAAATGAAGCTACACATGCTTGCCCAAATGGAGCATCATGTGTGAGCGCATGCACCCTCTGCTCATGCACATAGCTCCATTTGCGGGAGTAGAGAGAACATGAACCACTTGCACAATTGGAGCTACACGCATGCAAGTGCACCTACTATTCACATGCTCTCCCTTGTTGGGCTGGGCTGCCAAGCTGGAAAGGTTGGGGACTGCTGGCATAAATTGATATATTTTGAAAACAATTATTCTAAAGCAAATAACATGGAACAGATATTTTAAAATGTGTTTAAAAATAGGTGCATGATTAATTAAACCAGTTGAACTTCACTTCAGCTGATTCAAGTGATTATTAATTGCAGCTATTCTATTAAAATTATAAACTGTACATTGTATAGACTACTTAGTTTAATTGCAGTTCCTGTGAAATTAACTGGAATCACTGTTTGTAGGCGATAAGGATTTCAATTACTATTGTGTGTAATAGAAACCATTATAGAATGTTTGATATATCATCTCTCTAAAACTAGAGCACCTACAACAGGGTAAAAATGTTTTACCATCCAGTATAGAGGCAAACTATTCTGCTATACATATGCCAGTAAGGTAAACTTCCTATGAACAGGCCACTGTTATTTATTTTACAACTTACCTATAACCATTAACTTTATTGAAATCATGCATATGCATGTGGAATTCTACAATACATCCAGAACAGGCTTGTAGCCTTTGGATTATTTCAACGGGCTTCTCCTGATGAAGTGGACAAGGCCATGGGAGCGGTGAGTGCCTCCACTTGTATACTGGACCCGTGTCCCTCCTGGCTGGTCTCGACCAGCAGGGAAGTGACACGCGGCTGGATCAAGACGATTGTGAACACCTCTCTCCAGGAGGGAATCTTCCCACCCCTCCTAAAGGATGCGGTGGTGAGACCCCTCCTGAAGAAATCGTCTTTGGACCCAGCCATTTTGAGCAATTATCGTCCAGTCTCCAACCTTCCCTTTGTAGGGAAGGTTGTTGAGAAAGTGGTGGCCTCGCAACTCCGACGGTCCTTGGATGAAGCCGATTATCTAGACTCTTTTCAGTCGGATTTCAGGCCTGGTTACAGCACGGAAACTGCTTTGGTTGCACTGATCGATGATCTCTGGCGGGCCAGGGATAGGGGTCACCCATCTATCCTTGTGCTTCTTGACCTCTCAGCGGCCTTCAATACCATCGACCATGGTATCCTTCTGCGACGGTTGCGAGAGGTGGGGGTGGGAGGCACCGTTTTGTGGTGGTTCTCCTCCTACCTCTCGGACAGGTCACAGTCGGTGTTGGTCGGAGGGCAGAGATCGACCCCAAGGCCCCTCAAGTATGGGGTGCCGCAGGGTTCGGTCCTGTCCCCCCTCCTATTTAACATCTACATGAAGCTGCTGGGTGAGATCATACGCCGGCACGGGATTAAGTATCACCAATATGCAGACGATACGCAGCTGTATCTGTCTGCCCCGTGCCAACTCAGCGAAGCAGTAGAAGTGATGTGCCAGTGCATGGAGGCTGTTAGAGTCTGGATGGGAGCAAACAAGTTGGCACTCAATCCAGACAAGACCGAGTGGCTTCTGATGTTCCCTCCCAAAGATTGTCCAACTGTTCCATCTCTCAGGCTGGGGGGTGAAATTATACGCCCCTCAGAGAGGGTTTGCAATTTGGGAGTCCTCCTGGACCCACAGCTGACTCTAGAACACCATCTGTCGGCTGTGACCAGGGGGACCTTTGCCCAGGTTCGCCTGGTGCACCAATTGTGACCCTACCTGGATCTGGAGGCCCTTCAGACAGTCACTCACGCCCTTGTGACCTCAAGACTGGATTATTGTAGGCTTCCGGGGAGTGGCCTGTCGCCGTCGGCAGCTTAACAGAGCTGCCCCCAGAATTCAGGTTCGTTATCTACTTAATATCAACAAGATAACTCTTTTTTCAGACAAGAAAAAAGCAGTGAGGAATCTCAGCTGGTAAGAATCTTCTTTGAAGTTCACAGTTTGTTTTTTTGTGAGCTGTGGACGGAGGGGGAAGATCAACCCACAGCTGAGTCATTCAACTCCGACCTGAACTTCGCAGCTGTTATTCACAGCACTAGACAGAACCCCTCCCCCTCAGGACAATCTTTAGAAAAGAGACTATTAAAAATCAATACGAGCAAAGACCAAACTTGTGAACTTTGAAAACCTTTCTCTATCTGAAATACCAGCTTCAATGTTATAAAAACCTCTTTTGTTTAATTGTCTTCAAAATGGCGTTTACAGCTTCTGCATTTGTTATCTCCGGCTTCCTGCTACAGAATTAAAGAAACAATCTCTTATAATTTAATTAGAGCTACTCCCTTAAAGCTTTCAAGACTCTTTGTTGTTGAAACAGGGACATTCCAAACATTCCAAACGGACTTTCTCTTTTGAAATCCTCCGTAAAACCCCTTGAAAAAAAAAAAAAAAAAGAAGGAAAAAAAGGGGGGGGGGAGGAATTTCTTTTTCTCCACATAGCACAGTGGATTAGTAATTTAGAATAAATAATTAAAACTAAAATATAATGGCATCTAAATCAACCTCTGTCAAATTACCTCCAAAAACGTCTCCCATACCTGGTACAAAGCTGCAGCCCCCACCATCTATGCCCCCTAGTGGAGATGTATTAACAAAAGAATTTTTTCTGGAAATGTTCAAAGAATCCAGAGAACAGAACTTAGAAATGTTTAAAGAATTCAGAGAACAGAATCTAGAAATGCTCAAAGAATTCAAAGATGAAATAAGGAATGAGATGGAAGTTCTATATGACAAATTTGATACCAGGGTCACTAAAACGAATGATAATATGATGGGAATTGTAAATGTGATAACAGAATATATTTCTGGAATGGAAGATAATTTAGAAACTCTCAATGAAGCTAAAACTAACCTGATATCCAAAACTGAAGTGGTGGAACAAAAAATTGACAATGCTGAAAAACAAATTATTATGATACAGTATAAGCAGATGGAGCTTGCATTAAGAGTGAGGGGGCTGCGTGAAGAAAAGCAGGAGAACTTAAAGCAAATGTTTTCTGAAGCTTTTGACGGTCTGGTGGGAAAACCGGGATCCAATTTTGATTGGCAGATTGACAGGATTTTTCGTGTTAACTCATGGGCGGCAAAACAAAGGCAACTTCCCCGAGACGTAGTAATATACTTTGTTACAAGAGAATCTAGAAATATGATACTACAAGAGTCTTACAATACTAAGCTTCAAATTGGTGGACAGGACCTGATTGTTTTGAAAGAAATACCACCTCAGATGCTAAGAGCCAGAAGAGATTATGCTTTTCTGGTGGAAGAGCTCAGAAAGCGTCAGATACAGTACAGATGGGATGCCCCATTCGGTATTATAGTTACAATGGACAAACAAAGATATCATCTCAGCTCTGTATGGAAAGCTCGTGATTTCTATCATAAGATTCTGAAGATGGGATACCCTGAACCTTCGGGATATGGTGAAAAACCACGAGACGAACAAGATAAACAGCAAACCACACAACCATCAGATAAAATGTATCATCTCCCTCTTCCGGAAGGGCAAGGAGTCAAGGAAAAAAGATCCAACCGTAAGACCACCAGACAAACGGATAAACAAGCTACTATGCAACAATCTCAACAATCGTTGGCCACTGATCAAGGAGCTACTGCAACAAGCTCAGAAGCTGTGGGAGGAGCTAAACCAAAGGTGAGACAGGCCTTGTGGGAGGCTCTAAAAAAGCTTCAGGCAACCAAAAATGACAACTAAGATTTTGACATGGAATGTTAACGGACTGAACTCTCCACAGAAAAGAAAGAAAATATTTCATTATCTCAAACAGTTTAAGAATGACATAATTTGCTTGCAAGAAACTCATATCAAATCAACCGATCAAAAATATTTGTTTAACCCCAAACTGGGCCAACATTTTGCGACCTCAGCTATGGAAAAGAAAAATGGCATAGTAGTATATTTAAGAAAAGATATTAAAGCTGAGCTAATTGAAGCAGATCCCTTTGGAAGATATATTGCATTAGATTTAATCATAGAAGGGAAAAAGACGTTACTTTTGGGAATTTATGCTCCTAATCAACAACAAGATGGATTTTATAGAAATCTCCACGCTAAATTAGTACAGTGGGACTTTGAGTCTTGTATATTATTGGGTGACTGGAATGGCGTGATCGACACCAAAAGAGATAAGAAGACAGCTCGCCCGAATACCAAATTTCGAGCTAAGTTACCCCAAGCCTTTTTTGACATGCTGGACGACTTTGAATTGCGAGACGCTTGGCGCGAGAGGCATGCAGAAGAACATGACTTTACCTTTTTTTCCAATAGACATCAATCTCTTTCAAGGATTGATTTTATACTAATTACAAATGATTTACTTTGTAGGGTGAAGAAGACAAAGATTATGGCGAGAGTTCTTTCAGACCATAATCCAGTCTGGATGGAATTGGGAAGGGTAGCCCAGCCAAGAAGGTCCTGGAGGTTGAATGAAAACTTATTTAGATATGAAAAGTATGTTAATGATTGTAAAAAATTGCTATCGGAATATTTCGTTCTCAATATGAACAAGGGTACATCTTTGGAATATGTATGGGATGCAAGCAAAGCGTATATGAGAGGAGTATTAATGAATATAAACAAAATACATAGACACAAACAAGGGCAAAAACGAAAAGAATTGGAAGAGGAAATTAAAGGGAAAGAGTCAGAGTTAACATTGAATCCAGGAGATACAAAGATTAGGGAAACAATTGCTATATTAAAATCTCAGTTTGATATGCTGATCTCTGACCAGGTAGCTACTAGTTTATTATATGCTAAACATAATACTTTCTGCAATGCAAATAAACCCGGTAGGTGGTTGGCTTATCAGATTAAAAAAAAAAGGAAAGCTCGAAATGTATCCAAATTGTGTTACAGAGGGAGGGAAGTGTTTCAACAGGAAGAGATTCAAAAGGTATTTCGGGAATTTTTTACAGAGTTGTATAAAGGGGATAAAATTAAGGACGGAGATATAGACAAATTCTTAGATAAAGAGAAAATCCCCCTAGTTAGAGAAGAACATAGGCATAAGCTGAATCAACCTATAACCTCTGGGGAAATTTTGCAGGCAATTAAACAATTAAAGTTAGGGAAAGCACCAGGCACAGATGGTTTAACAGCTGTTTATTATAAAAATCTACAGTTAGAAATGGTAGAACCCCTCAGAGAATTATTCAATAAAATTCAATCGGGAGGGAAAGTGCCTCCTTCGTGGAAGACTGCGTTTATATCGTTGATACCCAAAGAAGATCAAGACCTTACCCAACCAAAAAATTATAGACCTATTTCATTACTCAATGTAGATTATAAAATTTTTACTAAAATATTAGCAAATAGGCTAATGGGGGTAATTCAGCAACTGATACATACCGATCAAACTGGTTTTATACAGGGCAGACAGATGAAGGACAACGTTAGATTAATTATCAACGCTTTAGAATACCTGGGAAAGAACAATCAAATCCCGGCCGCATTCATATTTTTGGATGCGGAGAAAGCCTTTGATCGAGTTAATTGGCAATTCCTGCTGAAGACATTGCAAAAAATGCAGATAGGAGATGGCTTTTTACGGTCAATTGGTGCAATATATCAGCAGCAAACAGCCCAGATCATTGTCAATGGAAATCTGACAGACTCCTTTCAAATTGAAAAAGGTACAAGACAGGGCTGTCCTCTGTCCCCATTATTGTTTATTATAACTTTGGAAATATTGTTGAATAAGATACGGGGCCTGGGCGGTCTAAAAGGGATTAAAATTAGACAGCAAGAATATAGAGTCCGCGCATTTGCGGATGATCTGGTTATAATATTGGAACAACCGCAGGAAACTAGTAGGGTATTACTGAATACGATCAATCAATATGGTCAAGTCTCAGGATTTAAAATAAATCTAGGAAAAACCAAAATAATAGCTATAAATATGACTACCAAACAGAAGGAAGAACTGGGGGCGATGCTAAGATGTGAGGTAGTTAAAAAAGTTAAATATCTTGGAGTTAATATTTTAATCTCAAATGGGAAATTATACAAGTATAATTATGAATCACTTTGGCATAGTACACAGTTGGAGTTGAAAAGGTGGGAAAAACTGCATTTGTCCTTGCTGGGTAGAATAGCAGCAGTAAAAATGAACATTTTACCAAAATTTTTATTTCTTTTTCAAATGTTACCAATACTTAAAAGAGATGCGAATCTTTTAGAATGGCAGAAGGGTATCAACAAATTTGTGTGGGCAGGAAAGAAGCCGAGGGTAAAGATGAAAATAATGCAAGATGCACGTGAAAGAGAAGGATTGAAATTACCTAACTTAAAATTATACTATGATGCAGTGGCATTATCTGCAATTAGTGATTGGATTCATCTAACTAATGACAGAATTTTGAATATCGAGGGATATGACTTGTTATATGGTTGGCATGCTTACCTGTTATTTAACAAAAAAACGGATAAGAAATTTAAAAATCACATCTTAAGAAATGCTTTATTGCGGGTTTGGAAAAAATATCAACATAAACTAAATGATAAAGTGCCCATGTGGGCAATTCCTAGACATGCAATTGAAAATATGAATGTAGAACAAAAACACGATAGAACCACCTATAGACAACTTCTTATCTCAGAAAGAGGGGTGATGGAACTAAAATCTTTAGAGGTACTTAAAGAAGAGAAGGTAGTTCAAACGTGGTTTCAGTATGGTCAACTACAGGCTAGGTGGAAAACAGATCAAAAAATTGGCTTTGTAAAAGTTGAGGATAATTTGTTTAAACAAATAAGAGATCAAAGCTCAATGCATATAAAGAGGATATATAATGTATTAGTACAGATGGATTCTGAAACGGAACTGATTAAGGATTGTATGATAAAATGGGCTCAGAATATCGAGGAACCAATAATGCTTGAAACATGGGAAAGAATCTGGGTAAGAAATGTGAAATTTACACAAGCACAAAACTTGAGAGAAAATTTTTATAAGATGTTTTATAGATGGCACCTAGATCCTAAAAAGCTTGCCTCTATGTATCCAAATGTTCAACCTAAATGTTGGAGATGTGGTTCTTGTGATGCTACATATTTTCATATATGGTGGACATGTCGTAATGTTAAGGCATTCTGGATAAAAATATGGTGGATCCTGCAAAACATCTTTAAAAGAAGGATAAAATTTACCCCCCAGTTGTTTTTACTGGGTATATGTATTGATTTTACAGTAGCAGAGACTAATTTGATTCTGTATTTAATAACGGCAGCAAGACTCTTGGTGGCGCAGTATTGGAAGAAGAAAGATTTACCTACAATTCAAGAATGGACTTTGAAAGTTATGAACTTAGCCGAAATGGCCAAAATCTCAGCATATCTCAAAGAACATTCAAACGAGAGATATAAACGAGACTGGAAAAAGTGGATTGATTACATAAAAAGTAAATATGGGACTAAGAAACTCCAGATAGCTTATGCTTAGTATCAGTAATAATTTAAATTGTTTAAAATTTGGGTAACAGTAAGAAGCTGAGTTCAATGTAGAGATATTTTAGACTGTGATTGTTCAAAAATTATACCACGTATGGTCTTTGGGAAGTCGGGGGGAGGGAAGGGAGGTGGGGATTTAGGGGGAGGGGGGAGGGGGGAAATACAATATGTGTTAAATTCCATGATTGTATTTGTATACTGTGGCTTTTCAATGTTAGTGCGAAAATAGAACAAACCGAATATACTGGAAGGTAATAGATACCGAAGGAAAGAGTCGAGTGAAAGAAGAAGGAGGGTGGAGAGGGTGAGAGAGAGGAGGAGGAGAAGGGAGGGAGGGAATGGAGAGGGAGTGATAGGGTTAAGGTTAGAAAGAAGGGGAGGGGAAGTAGGCGTAGAGGGGTGTGTGAGAAGGAAGAATGAAAGTTGGAGGGGGTTGAAAGAGGGTGTATGGCAGGCTAAGGTGGTATACTGGGTTTGTATTGTAGAGGGCATTTTCTATATAAGTGAGGGCCGTGTTTATTATTCAATGTTATATGCCCTGATTAAGCACAGTGAATATGTGATTGTATAGAATGAAAACATAATAAAATATATATTTAAAAAAAAAAAAAAAAGACTGGATTATTGTAATGGGCTCTACATGAGGCTGCCCTTGAAGAGTGTTCGAAGACTCCAATTAGTCCAGAATGCAGCCGCGTGAGCGATCGTGGGTGCACCAAGGTACACCCACATTACACCTATCCTCCGCGAGCTGCACTGGCTACCTATTAGTCTCCGAATCCGCTTCAAGGTGCTGGTCGCTACCTATAAAGCCCTACATGGCATCGGACCTGGGTACCTGAGAGACCGCCTCCTGCCGATTACCTCTCTCAGACCAATTAGATCGCACAGGTTGGGTCTCCTCCGGATTCCATCTGCCAGCCAATGTCGGCTGGCGACTCCCCTGGGGAGAGCCTTCTCTGTTGCAGCTCTGGCCCTCTGGAACGAGATCCCTGTTGAGATCCGGATCCTTACTACCCTCCCGACCTTCCGCAAAGCCACCAAGTCCTGGCTGTTCCAGCAGGCTGGGGGGAGCTGAGAAGCATCTACCTCCATAGAAATTGTGAATGTTGGTTTTGTTTTTAATATGTTGTCTTTGTCTTGTTCCCCCCTTTCCCTTGTCTTTTGTAAGCCGCCTGGAGTCCTTTGGGAGTGGGCGGCATACAAGACAAATAAATAATAAAAATAAATAATAATTATTATTATTAAAAGGTATTTTGCTAGTCACTGAAGATAGTAGTGCAAGTTGATCTTTTTTATAATACTTCCAATATTAATGTCACTCTTCTATAATACAGGTAGATTTACAACCATTTGTTTAATGACTATTTGAAGTTATGATGGCACTGATAAGTTTGACATGGCCAGTACTTGCATTTAATTATCATCATAGCAACTTTGCAGTCATGTAATCAAAATTTTGGTGCTTGGCACTAGGCATGAATTTTTGAGGGTTACAGCATTCAGGACAAGAGACAAGCGAAATGAATGGGGAAAGCCAGATTTTTTTTTAAATGACTGCATGTTTCATTTAACCATGGCAAACACAGTTGTAAAATTGAGTGCAACTCATTAAATAACCACATCACTTAGTGACAGAAGTTCTTGTTCCAATTATGGTCATACATTGAGAACTACCTATATAGCATATACCAAATAGGTTGAATTATAATGTACAGCATTTTCCAGCTGGCAGGGTAAATTATTCTACTACAAATGCTGCTGTATGGGACAAAGCATGCTAAAATGTAATGCTAGCTAGAGGAAACTACTTTTCATGATGTCGGGGTTTCTTGGTTCTAGCTGGGTTGCATCCCATTGAAGGTGCAGATTTTTTACTTGGGGATTGGACTAACAGCTACTATTTAGAGCAGTGGTGGGATTCAAAAATTTTACTACAGGTTCTGTGGGCGTGGCTTTGTGGGCATGGAAGGGGAAGGATACTGAAAATCCACACTCCCTCCCTACTCCTGGGGGAAGATTACTGCAAAATCCCCATTCCCTCCCCATCCCACTAACCTGCTTTTGAGCTCCATTCTCCTGTGCAAGGGCAACAAAAGAAGACACAGCTGATCAGATGGGATTTGGGAGGCAGTGAATGGATGAAGGCAGGGCCAGCTAGAGGTGGTTTTTGCCAGTTCTCTGAAATACTCAAAATTTCTGCTACTGGTTCTCCAGAACTGATCAGAACTGGCTGAATAGCACCTCTGATTGGGAGCCTGTGTCCAGTTTTGACTGGTGCAGTAATTTCAGTCCTTTAGGGAACATCAAATCCTAGTGACAGTGTTGCATGCCCTCATCATCAGATTAGAGTCCTATAAGCAGTGGTGGGTTTCAAAAATTGCTCGAACCTACTCTGGGGGTGTGGCCTCCTTTGTAGGAGTGGCTTGCTACCCATGTGACTGGTGGGAGTGGCTTGCCACCCATGTGACCGGATATGAAGATGCCAACGACCACCTTGTCATAACCACCTTAAATTACCTCCCACACAGCACTGGCATGCATAAGAATATGATGTAAACTTGTTTTTTAAAAGGCATCTTTGGTTTGCGTTAAAACAGCTTCAATACACACAATGTTCTGATTGCACCACAAACACAGTAGTCATCCTTACCTTTCACAGAGGCACTGAGTTTTATAAATATAAGCATGAGAGTGTAGAATAATCATATCCAAGGACCAGTGATGGGTTTCAAAATTTTTTGGAACCTCTTCTGTAGGTGTGGCCTGCTTTCCGGGTCCACTGGTGGAAACTCTTCTAACCGGTTTGGTAGATTTGATGAACCGGTTCTACCGAATAGGTGCAAACTGGTAGGAACCCACCTCTGCCTATAAGGTAGTCCTATTAGGACTGTCTGTGAAAACTATTTAGAACCTGGAGCTGGAATAAATATGTCTGTCACTTTTTGGCAGGTAAAAACCAATTTAACAATAGGAAACAAAATTGGTAAACAAATAGTATCTGGGTACTCTGGGATAGTATGTGGTCAAAAGGTCCCTCCAGCAGTAGATCTGATTATCAGAAGCAAAAATATCCTCTTTTGTTTCAGGAAGAATCACTTCAAACTGATCATCAATTCTTCTAATTACCCTAACTTTGTCCTCATTCAGTTTTTACCTTTAATATGTTATCCAGTGCACAATCTGGTCAAAGAGCTTAATAAAAATAGAATTAAGAAGTAGATGTGGATGTGGATGTTGTCTGCATAAATAGGTTCTCATAATTCCTGTAAATTGCTGTTAGAGACATCTCAAACAGCATAACATAATAGACCCTTAAGACATACCATAGCATAAGAGGCACAGAACAGAATATTTTCATCTGAAAAATATTTTCAAAGTTATGAGTGGAACCACACTGAAGTTGTGTTGAAAGCAAACTAGAAGAGTGTCAGAATAATGGTATGAGAAGCCATAGCTATATTCAGGATGATGCCAGAAACAAACGGTCACCATCATGTACTCTTCACAAATTGTCTATCAGGGAGACCAAACTATCTACTTACAATGTATCAGACCTGAAACTAATATGATGTCCCTGTAACTAATTTCAACCCAAAGGATTTAGAATTGTTCCTCACCACACTGATCATCCTAAGAAGCAATGATACATTTAAAACTGGAATGGAATGGAAAGGAAAGGCACAGATGCAGTTGTTCCAAACAGAGTGCAATTTTTTGGGTTGGATTCTCAAGATAAATATAAGGGTGATAAACACACACACACACACACACACACACACCATGAGTAGAGTTCAAATTTTTCCACTTAGTCCAGTTCTTTATCTACTAGACCAAACTGGCTCTCCCTATATTTACTGGTGGCGTGAACAATATTTTGTATGTAATAGGTCAGTCTGTTCTGAATCGAAATCAGCCTTTCCAATTTATCAGAAGTCTCCCAATGGTGTTCTGCCTATTTTGGAAGTATTTCAAACTTGCTATATTTGCATTTAAAAACAGCTTGATTGGCAGATGACAGGCATGGAAGAAGGATTGCATCAAACAGGAGTATCAGGAGTGCCCATTCCCATGTGGGCCATGTATTCATCTATTTATTTGGCAAATTCAACATGACAGGTGGGTAGACTCATCACTCTATTTCTTAAATCTGCTCACATTATCCCATATTATCAGTCACTATCCCACATTAGAAAAAGATGAACACTGGCAGCATTCCTACAAGCAGGAATTGATCATATTCCTACAATCAAATGTTTGGTACTAGGAAAAATGAACCCAGGGTAATGTAGAAATTCCTCTATGTGGCTGGACTGTCAAAGATAATGCCATTTTTAAGTTTGTTATTGTGGCAGAATAAGGAGCAGCAGTGGGGGAAAACAAAATTATGCAAGAATACTTTTTATATTGGCTCAAGGATTGATGCATGGTGTTTTAAATCTGGTATGTGGAAGAGTCCAAATAAAGTATAAACTGAATCAAATAAAATAGCTTATTATGCTAAAATTCAAGTTGTTTGTCAATATCCAAAGATATTGAAAAGGATATATAATGTGAA
Source organism: Thamnophis elegans (assembly GCF_009769535.1). Taxonomy (NCBI): domain Eukaryota; kingdom Metazoa; phylum Chordata; class Lepidosauria; order Squamata; family Natricidae; genus Thamnophis; species Thamnophis elegans. Next base: position 48,214,994 of record NC_045546.1, on the reverse strand, counting down.
TTATGCACAGTTTGCATCTGTGTTAATATTTAATGAAACATGGACTATGCATGACCTACTCTGTAATGATTGTCAGCAGATTTGTTAGTGAACATGACACTGAGGTTTTCATGCATAAAAGGCTAACTACAAACATATAAGAAACAATAAGTAATAAAGTTTAATGAGGATGCTTTGCCACAGAAATATTTGAAGTATTTGATATTTTGTGCTTCCTTCATGTATAAGACTAGTTGTGGTTTTTGCTCCTAAACTACATTCATAATTTATGTTTCCCAGATAGGACTTGGCAGCATATAAACTGAATATGTTTGCCCATATGAGTCCATCCATCTAGAATATGCATAGAAACTAGTATATACAACCTGTATGAAGTTGGAATAAGTACATGGTCATGATTAATATCTAGAGACCAGAGCAGTAATATAATATCTTCCCCAGTCAACTGTTATATTTTATAATAATTCAAATTTTAAACTAAAATTTCAATGCATACAAACAACACTCTGAGGGAACCTCTATCCACATTTATTTTTTAGGAAGTTTCTCTTACTTTAGTTGGATTTATCCAGAGCTAATTGTACGCAGAATTTTAAACTAATTTCCCTAAGCAATATGTTTTAAGAGGATAGAAAGAATTAAAAAAAACAATATGATTAAAACTTAACATCAAATTCAGTTGGCATATAGCTTACACTATAATCTAGTCTATTTTTTGTTATGTAAAATTACAAAAAGCAAGAATCTCCCAGAATCTGCCCTAGCTAGATCATCTGTCAAATTTAAATAAGGCCAGAAACAAAAGTTAAATTATGTGGCAAGGCCAGTTAATGAAATGGCAGCTACATTCTGTTCCAGATATTCTGGAACAATTTCATTTTAAGAATTGTGATGTAATTGCTTGGACATAGAAAAAGAAGGAAGATGTGGAAGGTGGAGGTGGAGGAAGAAGAGAAAAAAATCAGTAAAGGGGACAGGTATAGCGACAATGGGTACAGCGTTGGAAGATTTAAGAGGTCAATTCTGAGGGAAATCTATTCATGTAGTCACTAAGAACTGATATTGACTTGATGCACATAATCATTAGTAGAAATCTAGAGCTTAAGTACAGTATAAATACAGTAATACATTCACATATATGGAAACCTTTTTTTCTAAGCAAAGAAGCCTAGAAATCTAAAAAATATCTATTAGACATGTGTATATTTTATTTATTTATTTATTTGTTTTTTGTGTGTTTGTTTCTCTAATACTAATACAAGGTAACAGGTATAAGTATGAACATAAGCATGAACAAAGGAAGTAGATACAGATAAATGGGGACAGCAAGACAGGGATGGTAGGCATGCTGGTGTGCTTATGCAAGCCCCCTTTAAGGACTTCTTAGGAATGAGGTGAGGTCCACAGTAGACAGTTTAAGATTGAAGCTGTGAGGGTTTGAGGATGTAACAAAGGAGTCAGGTAGAGAATTCCAGGTTTGAGGATGTAACAAAGGAGTCAGGTAGAGAATTCCAGGCATTGACCACTCTGTTGCTGAAGTCGTATTTTCTGCAATAAAGTTTGGAGTGGTTTACTTTCAGTTTGTATCGATTTGTCCATGCATTATTGTGCTTCAAGTTGAAGTAGTCGTTTACAGGTAGGATGTTGTAGCAGACTATTTTGTTATTAAAAATTTTTTTTCAAAACAAACACAACACATAAATCTTCCTTCTTTACATACTGTAGAAAGTGTATCAGTTGGTTACAAAAGGCTTTCGTGCATCTCTTCCACAGTCATCAAGCATAATTCATATTAACTCAAGTATTTTAACTCAGATATTTGTACATGTTACCCTTATCATTCCTCCATTTTTATTTGACTGTAATTGTTTAAACGTCCTTCATCATAAAATATATCAAGATTTAATACATAACCTCCAGTGACGTGCAGTGACGTGGCTGGTGAGGCAGCAATTTTTTTAGACTTGTGGACTTCAACTCCCAGAATTCCACAGCCAGGCATGCTCAGTTCCAATTTTTGTTTTTGTTTTGTCCTTTGCTAAATAAGTTTCCTTCTTTCTTTTTCTTTTTCTTCTCCCTTCCCCTCCTTCCTCCCTCTCTCCCTTCCTCCCCCCTCTCTCAAACACACACACACACACACACACAAAATTGCACCAGGAGGATGAAGTTTGAATTCCTCCCCCTCCCTCTGACACCCACTTATCTTTTCCAGCTGTTTCAGAGAGGATTTCAACTCTGCTCTTGCCTGCCATCATGAAAAGAAAAAAAACGTAAAAGGAAAAAGGCAAGAGCTGAGTTCAGGCTGGGCTAGTTGCTGCCAGAGTCACCGTGGATGACTCTGCTTAACTGTTCAAAAAAGTCTCTAAAAAAGCACCCTTTACAGGAGGAGGCAGGAGAACGACGTGCCTCATCTACGTCAGGAATTTTTCAGCTTTTAACCCTTGCTTAACTCTGCTCAAGTGATCATAAAAAGTCAGATTAGATGAGGCACGTCATTCTCCTGCTGCCTCCTGTAGAGAGCACTTTTTAGAGGCTTTTTTAAACAGTTAAGCACTAAGCAGAGTCATCCATGATGGCTCTGGCAGCAACTAGCTCAGCCTGAACTCAGCTCTTGCCTTTTTCCTTTTACATTTTTTTTTATTTTCATGATGACAGTGGTGAGCCTTTCATTTAATATTTCTAAAATCCTCCAATAACACTGAATCCTTATGTCCTATTCTAGCTAAACATCCACAATATTTAATAACAAACTTTTCTAATCCTCCTTTCCAAATCACTGTTTGCAATTTTCATACAGTTTCCTTATGTTGTATATATATATAGATTGTCATCATTATCCCTCCTTTATTTGACTATATCCTGTATCATAACATTTCCCCCCTGATAATCAAAACTTAACTGTATCTAATTTAGTTCTTTTTTATTAACCTTTGTATATAATCCAAAAGGATTTCTAATCTTTCTTTCATGGGTACCATTCAATATTCATATTCAATATTACTTATCATAACACTACACATTGTATACATTATTATCATTAGCAATTATTTATTTAACTATATCTATTATCACTAAATTTCACTGTTTAACTAGTTTTAAGTTATATTCTTCCATCTTCAACCTGTATCTTTCCAATAACAAAACAATCTCATATTTTCTGCCATTTGTGGTACCAATCCTCTAATCATCTTCTTGATCAGCTTTGTATGGACTTCTCTTAGCAACTCCTTGCTTATAAGATCTCTCATATAATCTTTCTGTTTCCTTATTCAGCTTGTTTTGATTGTCAGCAGTGTTATCAATGCTTTTACTAATAGAATTTCTTTCTTTAAGTCCATAGATTCTTTAATTTTATCTTCTTTTATATCTTGACCTTTGGAATAGATTTCATCTCCATTTAATTCCTCTTTCAGTATTCCATTCTTTCCATTTTCAGGAACAAACCAGCAAGAACAAACCATAAATATCAGCAGGTTTAGTCTCTTTATATTCATTTCCCACTTCGGTTTCAATCACCCCGTTTTGCATTTGATAAACATTTTCAATTTTTTCATCATATTTTCTAGTTATGTGTTCTAGGTATTCCAGTTTTTTCTCTACTATATTTGATAATTTCTGTAGTTCTGAAAATATATTTTGCAAAGTTAAGACTTCTATTTTCTCTTGATGTTGTACAATTCTAACAAACAGCTGCTCTAGCTTGAAAGGTTAATAAAATTAAAGCATAGATTCACAAAGAACATTGTTTTCACTTTTTTCTGATTGAAAATATACTTCGTAGGGACATCTGTGTGTTTCCCTTCTTATCGCTCTGTAGCAAAGCAGTAAAACCTTGTGGTGCCAAGTCAAAACAATCAGTGAAAAAAAAATGTTCCATTTTGAATACACAAAGCTCCAATCAACAAAACCTCCCAGCCTCTGAGCAGAAACACTGTTAAAGAGTTTCTTTTTTGTATCTTTTTTGTATTTCAAATTATAAAGAGAGGTCCAATCTTTAAATGAATTGGAAAAATACCCACAGCAATAAAAGAGGAAAACTTTAGTCTATAGATTACAGAGAGTCACAAAGAGAAGGTAGAAAAAGAAAACTTAATCCATTCATTTCAAAAGGTTTGAATAGATTCGATCCATGAAAATAGCATTTAAAAAGTAAGATAACCACTGTCCCAAACCATTCCAAATTTAATTCTGTCGCTTGATTCTTCTATTCTTCAATTTAAATTGATTTTTAAGTTTTTATACGCAGTCTATTTTTTTAAAAACGATAAAAATTCCTCAACAGGTGGAAACACTTTCTCTTTCCGTATCCTTCCATTTTGGAGCTGCCCCGACTTTGTCAGCCTTGACTGGAGGAGGAGCCAATGTCACGATGATATGGTTATGTGGTCTCAATGCTCTGAGACCACAGCCAACCCTTTTGCTGCGGGGTGGTCCAAACGGACCTAAACCGTCCTTAAGAGATGGTGAACAGGAAGAATATGCCTTGCTGATCTCGGAGATATCACAAAATCCCTGAAAGAAGCAAGAGAAGTTCTTCAAGCCAGTAGCAGACTATTTTGTATACTATGCTTAGGTATATGTATATCTGCATATCTTCTATGTTATGAACTCATATTTCTCACCATTAATTGTTTTTGCATTTTTAATTTTAATTTTACATACATACATACATACATACATACATACATACATACATACGTGTGTGTGTGTGTGTGTGTGTGTGTATTTCCCTGTTTTTGCTTTAGTATTCTGTTTTAGCATATACTTGCTCTGTTTTTGCTATCTGATAGCAAATATCTGATTTCAATCTCTTTCTGCATTAAAAAAAACTTTTTGTCCCCCTCCCCCCACTCAAAAGAAATATTAAACTAAAATAATTAGGAATTGAGGCAGTATTAACTTAATAACATTGATTAAGTCACCAATCAATCATGCTTTAGCTAAAATAGAAACATTGCTGATACTTTTTGCTGAGAGATACTTCTTGCCTGAAATCTAATAACCCACTGGCTTTCTCTAAGGTGGTGAATCTCACCAATGTAATATTGGCCATGCAAGAGAATATAGAAGAAGGTAGAATAGTTTGACGTGATGGATGAAGCATTAAGTAAAAAATCCCCATCCTAACAAGAGTGGGAATTGTTAGGCACCTCTCACACATATTGTTAAAGATAGCCTACAGCTGAAATAAGAAGCTGCATTCCTGCTTGGAAATGACATAGGAAAAGCTCCCTCATTTTTGAAACTAAGCAAGATGTATTTGATGTATTTGAATCTAAAGATGTATTTGAAGCTGCAGCAAGCAACCCCACTGACAGTTTCTTCCTTTCCTCAGTTAAGGCCTGTAATATTGCAGACATTACATGGAGGGGGGGACGGGGACTAATCTTGAAATATCAGAACTCCTGCGTTCAAAGTTTATGATATCCTGCTGTTGTTTTATTAAAGCATTATTTCTCCCTCCCGTTAGCAAAGAAGGGGAAAATAGATTTTTCCTTTATTTTCTTTATGTCTGACAACATTAATGATAGTTCAGCATTCTGAAGTAGGAACTTTGCTTTGTTTTCTCTTTATTTGCTAAATTCCCTAAGGAAAGAATAAAAATGTCCATCACCCGTCTAGACTGCCAGAAAAAAGAAAACAGCAATTCCTCTATAATGAAGCAACTTTCCTTTTTTATCTCTTTTGTTTTTAGTTAAGCCACCTTCAAGGCAGCAGATAAAAAACACAAAACTTTTCTTTTCCCTTTTTTAATTGATCCAAGAATTAAACAACTTTTTTGTATTTTCTTTTCTATATTCATTGGACCTCCTACCTCTCCTATAATCACATTAGGACGTCCCAGAATGGGCCCTTTAGACTCCTACCACTGGCTGCATCTCCTTTTCCAAGCTCCTGCCTCCACACATTAACCTCTAGCTTTCCTCCTTGGCTGGCCCTACCCTAGCTGTTTGGTCTGGCCAATGGACCTCCACCCTTCAGTCCCACGCATTTTGGCATGGTCCATTTGCCAAAACACAGTTTGTCCCAGGATGAATGGATGGATGGATGGATAGGTAGGTAGGTAGATACTAGGTAGGTAGGTAGGTAGGTAGATAGATGAAGGGAGAGAGTGAGAGAAAAAGGAGATGACCCCAAACCCTAGCACTAGACATGGCTTCAGAGGACACTTTGAAACACCACAGGAATCCAGGGCTAAAAGGTACCTCAGAGGTCATCTATCCAACCCCCTGCTCTAGCAGGAGATCCTTACGATATCATAGAATAGCAGGGTTAGAAGGGAGGTCATATAGTCCAACTCCCTGGTCCAGCAGGAGACCTTATATCGTCTGGATTATTTTGGTGCTTCTAACAGAGAGGAAAAAGGGAAGGAGTTTTCTAGAACAAGGCTGCCATGTAGAGGAAGACAGAGATAGTCCTCTACTTACAACTACAATTGAGTTCAAAAGTTTTGTTGCCAAGAGCGAGCATTGTTAAAGTGAGTTTTGACACATTTTACTCAATCCATCCTTCAACGGTGGACATGAATCACTGTGGACCAGACTGAGAATTTGAGAGCAAAGGCCTGCCAGATTAACAATAATTGACACACTCATAAGGGAAGGGGCAGAATACCCATTGACTTACTGTATGTCTACCATCAAGCCTCAAATCCCTGTTGCTAAGCAAAACAGCTCTTCAGTGACCTTTCACCCATTTTACAACTTTTCTTTCCACCCTTAAGTAAATAGTTGCACCTGTTATGTTGTTTTGTGTGTTCAACGTCACAAGGACATTGTCTTTCCAGGTAATGAATTTTCCTGTATTGGTCTTGAGGGCAGCTGATGGCACACCATGACATCATACCAGAGTAATTTAGATACAGCAGTGTTTTGATGTTTAGTAGAGTATGCCATAGGGAAGACATAATAATATAATATAATAATATAATATAATATAATATAATATAATATAATATAATATAATATAATATAATATAATATAATATAATATAATATAATATAATATAATATAATATAATATAATATAATATAATAATATAATATAATATAATATAATATAATATAATATAATATAATATAATATAATATAATATAATATAATATAATATAATATAATATAATATAATATAATAATACAATACAATACAATACAATACAATACGATACAATATTGAATCATCAATTATTATATCTCTTTTCTTAGTCTTCTTACAGTATGCAAGTACATCTGCTCTGTAACTCCTGGATGCAATGTCCTGTACCTTCTTCTGCTTTGTGTCTCTTGCTTCTCCTCTAGTTGTCAGTTTTGTATGCTAGATTAGTTCTATTCTTTGATTTTTTTTTCTTACGGAGATTTGTTTCTTTTGTGAACTCTTGTTATAATGCTTTCTTTCTTTGATCTGATGAAAATCCATTCCTTCTTCATCATCTATGTCCACTTGCTGCTCTGATTTCCTCAAATACTCCTGTAATCTTGCACTTCCTGCAGATACAAGTGAAACACGAAAAATTAGGATATCGTGCAAAGGTTCATTTATTCTAGTAATGCAACTTAAAAAGTGAAACTAATATATGAGATAGACTCATTACATGCAAAGTAAGATAGTGCAAGCTGTGATTTGTCATAATTGTGATGATTATGGCTTACAGCCCATAAAAACCCCAAATTAGAATTAGAATATTGTGAAAAGGTGCAATATTCTAGGCTCAAAGTGTCCCACTCTAATCAGCTAATTAAGCCATAACACCTGCAAAGGGTTCCTGAGCCTTTAAATGGTCTCTCAGTCTAGGAATCACTATCATGGGAAAGACTGCTGACTTGACAGTTGACACCCTCCATAAGGAGGGAAAGCCTCAAAAGGTAATTGCAAAAGAAGTTGGATGTTCCCAAAGTGCTGTATCAAAGCACATTAATAGAAAGTTATGTGGAAAGGAAAAGGGTGGAAGAAAAAGATGCACAAGCAGCAGGGATGACAGCAGCCTGGAGAGGATTGTCAGGAAAAGGCCATTCAAAATTGTTGGGGACTTTCACAAGGAGTGGACTGAGGCTGGAGCCACCACACACAGAGGATCCTGGACATGGGCTTCAAATGTCATATTCCTCTTGTCAAGCCACTCCTGAACAACAAACAACATCAGAAGCGTCTTACCTGGGCTAAAGAAAAACAGACCTGGTCTGTTGCTGTGGTCCAAAGTCCTCTTTTCTAATGAGAACAACTTTTGCATCTCATTTGGAAACCAAGAAACCAGAGTATTGAGGAAGAATGGAGAGGCACACACTGCTTGAAGTCCAGTGTGAAGTTTCCACAGTCTGCATTGATTTGGGGAGCCGAAAGCCACTATTGAAGCATCCTGGTCTTCCATAACACTTCAGCAGTGGCACAGGCTGATAGCTTCCATGCCACGCTGCATTGATGTAGTAATTGCTGCAAAAGGGGCCCAAACCAAGTACTGAGTACATATGCATGCTTAAACTTTTCAGAGGTCTGATATTGTTCTATGTACAATCCTTGTTTTATTGATTGCATGTAATATTCTAATTTTCTGAGATGGTGGATTTGGGGTTTTCATGAACGCCATAATCATCACAGTTATGACAAATCACAGCTTGAACTATCTTGCTTTGCATGTAATGAGTCCATCTCATATATTAGTTTCACCTTTTAAGTTGCATTACTGAAATAAATGAACTTTTGCACGATATTCTAATTTTTCCAGTTTCACCTGTCTATACCAGACTGTCTCAGGTGGGGGAGGGGGAATAACAGCAGCAACCATGAGCATTCAGGTTGTGACTACAGGATTACATCTTTTCATCTTTACTGTTGTTTCTTAAGGGCCCATTAATTTAAGGCTTTGATTTCTACTGAGTATCTCAGACTAGTCAAGTACACTGTTCACCCAGAGAGAAAATTTGTTAAGAATTCCCCCTAAACTATGCTGTTGAGATCCACTGGCAAATAGCAATTGCTGTCTCTGCCTTAACCTCCTCTCTCTTCTTGTTTAGCAGTTAAATCGTTATTGCTGCAAAGGGCTTTACAGTTTTATATATTGTGAATAAAACATTGTAAGGAATTATCGAAAGGCTTAAAATAAGCTGAAATTAAAGCTGCTAGCATACTTTAGATTTGAAGATTGCATGCTTTTTCAGTTAATATGCAAAGCAGCTTGGGAAAAAAACCTTTTGCATTTTTTTTGCAAAAGGGATTATAAAACTGAAGGTAGAATGACTATTTCTGATAAAACAGGACCATTTTAAATGGATTTTATTTCCATTTATTTTTCCTTTATTAAATATATCATACAATACAAAATTATATTTTCACTATAAGACTTTTACAAGATCAGCAAAGTACATGTCCATTGTTATACGTTAAATACTTCTATATGTGTTATAGTTATAACTTTATATCTAATATATCTAATGAGCAACAAAATCTACATGAAATAACTTTCCACATAGAAAATGGACTAAACCTGTTTTTTAAAACTGAAAGTTTGATGTAATACGTATCATTTAAAATTCCAGCAAACATGTATATAAACCATTAAATTAATAATTAAAATATTTCTGAACATGTTATAACATTTTGAATTTATCCAGCAGTTTCTTGAATTTATCAAAAAATAAAATAGTTTTGTAATGAATAAAACAATTTTATTTCATAAACTGCTTGATGACTTAAAATAAAATGATGAAAATATTTACTGTATGTTATAATTTGGGAGATTTTCATGGCTTCAAGAGAAGATAACCAGATAACAGATCTGGTTTTCTGTCTCAAGATAGTGGCAATGTAATTCGTACGTTGGAGGTGATATGTACATGATTTGTTTGATGTGAACATGATCTGGAGGTTGGATGTGTTCACATTACTCTTTAAAGTTCTTCACAGCTTCCCCCTGCCTTTGAGTGTAGAGCCTATTTGATAGATGCCCCTCTCATATCTAATAGAACTTAATTGGTTTTAGAGGATGTTAGGTTTTATCCTTGAAATTGTGATACATACTTTGACTTAGGCTTTAGTCGCCATTTAAATGAGAGGCTGAAATGGTCTTTGAACCATATATGAGGTTTCCTCTTGCTTGGGGATCTCCTTCCAAGTGAAATAGCAAAAGAGATTCTTAGAAAGTCTAGAGAAAAACAAAGAATAATTATGACTGAACATGGCCAAGAACATTTGTTAAAGATTCTTTTAATATTATTATTTGGTCTCTTCAATCCAATGTTGATTTTTAGAACTGTATGGACTAGTCCCTGAAATGTTCTTAGGAAGACTTTAGAAGTGGTTTGTTATTGCATCCTTTTCAGGACTGAGAAAGAGTGACTGGCCCAAAGTCACCCAGCTGGCTTTGTACCTAAGACTAGAACATTCCCCCTGTTGACTTTCTCCCTCCAAGCAAAGTAAATGGGGAATCTGGCTGAATTTCAAAGATGGGAGGGAAGTAAGGTAGGGAGGCAGGGATGTTCCTTGCTAGCTTCTTATGCAAATTGAAGGGGAAACTAACAAGAAGTTAGAAAGTGGCCCCACTCTTTTTGCTTTATTACCCACTGATAGTCATTCTGTTTCTATGTTAAGGAAAGAAAATATCTTTGGACCAATGACCCAACCCACATTATTTAATAGATGACAAAAATAGGTCAATAGAGTTAATAGCAAAAAAATAAATAAATACACTAATAATCCTGACCATTTTATGATATTATCTATCTAAACAGTCCTTGTTGGCCTTTTTAACAATTTAGCTAATCATCATGGAAAAAGGGAAACGGGAAATAGAAACATAAGTAACCTATATCAGAACATTATACAGCTTGAATTAAATGTAGCTTGAAATGAGTCTTGGTTAATAACTGCCATAGTTTTTCATATAAGTGAATAATTCAGTGGCAATCATCAAAGATATTTCATAATCTACAGAAAGGAAATCATTTTTATTTAATGTTAAAAAGAGTATTATAAAACCATAAGATTTGTGCATATTGCTTGATTACTTATCAGTATAATTTTTAATTACTTGCTCACATTGTCTCTTCTTTCATTGAAAAATCATATGCAACTGCACCCTTTTCCAATTAAAACTGAAAACCAAATTAAAAAAAGAACCACTATTCAGCGTTAAGGAAAATGAAGAGAAGAAAATTTGAAAATGATTGACTTTATTTTTAGGTGAAAATGTTTTAGAAGATGCTTATCTAATTTACATTAAAAGAGTGGTAGAATATTTCAAAATGGACATCATACTTCTCAAACCTTGCAAGTTGAAACTGAAAGAAGATGCTGACTGAAAAATATTCAATTTTTAAATTCCATATTTCTTTGATGACCAATTAATGTTACTAACAAATATAATGTTAAAGTGATTAAAACAGAAGATTACCCATGATTCCATTTGATCTGATAAACTCTGTAAAAGAATTGAATGTGAACATGTACAAATGTGATTGATTTCAGACCATAACAGAAAATTGGAATATCATGTCTTTTTTTATATTATTATTGATTGTGCAATCTTACTCCAAAATACCTCACATCCATAAAATCAGGGATTTTTTTATCCTTATGATTTCTTATTTCTACAACCTTTCTTTCCAAAGTATTGTATATCTGTTTAGATGCCTAATCTTCACACTACATATGATTAGGTATGTTCATATTAACTGTTTTGTTTTTGCTTTAAGTCTGTAATTAAGTCTGTAATTTGTTATGTTAACCTAAGAACCGTTTTTTGGTCCTGCTGTTTCTGGAAATATATAATGTTACCAGCCAAGACCTAAAAACAGTTTGGAAATACAAACGGTTGGTTTGAGATTTTCAATGAACATTTTAGACTCATGAAAACATCCTGATAGCTAGCTGCCGAGAGAACCTGTATGCAATTCTAACATGACATAATATGATAAACAAACAGATAGCTTGTTCTAAATCCTACTTCAGTTTAATTCTGAAATCAGCTACATACAGTATTGTACAGTATTTTGGAGAGCTACACTCCAAAGGTAGGAATGCAGAAGTGTGTGTATGTGTGCGTGTGTATGTGTTTGTGTGTGTGTATGGATACATACATGTGGGTGGGTGAGTCTGGGTGGATACACACACACGAACATATATATATATATACGCACACACATACATGCATACACACACACACAAATATATATATATATGCTCAATGGTTAACACATCTGCCTAAGAGGCAATAGAGCACAGGTTCGATTCCCAGCAAGGGTATGGCTAGCTGATGAGAGCTAAATAGCTTGAAATAGATCTATACTAGTCTCCCTTTATTTATTTATCAGCACAAATATAACAAATGTAACAAAAAGGCAACAGTAAAAATATTGGCTTTCTGTCTGGATGGTCTCTTGTGACAAGCCGAAGGACAGAGAATGGAAGTGTGATCTTCCTCCCATATTTGGGCATACCCAGGGGTTGTGACTTTAAATATATACCTTTCACCCTGGCCTGGCTGATAAGGAGTCAAGCCCTGTAGCTCAATGGTTAACACATCTGCCTAAGAGGCAATAGAGCCCAGGTTCGATTCCCAGCAAGGGTATGGCTAGCTGATGAGAGCTAAATAGCTTGAAATAGATCTATACTAGTCTCTCCCTTTATTTATTTATCAGCACAAATATAACATATATATATATATATATATATATATATATATATATATATATATATATATATATATATATATATATATATATATATATATATATTTGAATCCCAGGTTCGAATCCCAGTAAGGGTATGGCTAGCTGATGAGAGCTAAATAGCTTGAAATAGATCTATACTAGTCTCCCTTTATTTATTTATCAGCACAAATAAAACACAAATATAACAAAGGCAACAGTAAAAATATTGGGTTTCTGTCGTGATGGACTCTTGTGACGAGCCGATTGACAGAGAATGGAAGCAGTTAGCTTCCTCCCATAATTGGGGCATGCCAGGGGTTGTGACTTTATATATATACATACATACATACATACATACATACATACACACACACACACACACACACACACACACACACACATATATATACATATATATATATATATATATATATATATATATATATATATATATATATATATATATATATATAATCAACTAAGATTTTATTCAGTATAAGGTAGTTTTATATTGCCTATCTTTGATTAAAAAAGCAGCTTGTCTTCAGCTTATACACATACACAAAGCAATTGTTAGGAAAACAATTTAAATGCTTTGTGTGCTATAATTATTTTGCCTCTGTTGTTTAAATTAAGCCCGGCAGAGAAATCAGGAATTGTGACTACCCGTTAGTATTTATGTTCTCTATTAGCTTTAAGTGGGTACATATCAGTTTACACACACACTTAATAGATTACATTTTAATTTACACACACACAATTGGTTGTTTGTGCTGAGAAACAAAGGCAGGAGAAAATGACCTGAGTCAAGCAATCTCTTAGACAAAGAATTGGCAGTGACAAAGGAAGGCATACAGAGTAAATTCCAAATAGTGTATATGCATTGTGTAAAGGAGTTTCACAAAGTGCAGAGAAATCAGTATTGCTGAATTCACATTTAATTCAATAGGCATGTTTGAGTTTTATCATATTAATTGGTCATTGGTATATTTGAAATGAGTAGAAGAAAAAAATCTGAAGATTACATAGGCCAGTATCTTGTATGATACTACCATCCTGCAAAACAGTGATGCAAAGAATTGTTTGGATTAGCCTAAATATAAACCAAGAAATCTTTCAGTATTATGCATTTATTAAAACTGCTTAACATTAAAAAAAAATCTGGAATTCTTTCCAGTTAACCAAATCCACCTAATTCACCAGTCCCGGGTAGCTAAAGTATTTGTTGCAATAAGACACAAAGGATTCATGAGTAGAATACATTATTTCATTATTTTTTCCCAAAAGAGTTTCATTATTTTTTTCCAAATGCCCAATTATCAGCAAACAAAGTAATTGAACTTTTCACTCATAAAGGACGTTCAAAGTCTTAAAATATTTCAAGGAAAACATGTAAGTTTAGTTATTGTTCTCATATTTCTATAATGCACTGATTTGGTTACTCTATAATACACTATATTGCCAAAAGTATTTGCTCATCCATCCACATAATCAGACTCAGTTGTGAGTGAATACTTTTGGCAGTATAGTGTATATTCATGGCCAGTTTAAGAAATAATTTACCTTGGCAACATTGGCAGCATGGGATTAAATTCAGAACTAGGAATTAGCTAGAAAATCACTCAAGTGTGTTCCTTACTTTTTAGAATACCAGCTCAGTACCACTCACTAAATCTTGTATTTGATCAAATTAAGTATTTTCTTTGCAGAGACAATTATGCATCAGTTACCTAGCTAAAAACAATTTTTATTCAAAAATTCTATTCCATTCTATTCCATTCCATCTATCTACAGCAAAAATAGGTGTGTTTGACCATCAATGGCTTTAAGTGATTCAAGCAAAATCCCCTTTTAAAAAACATATTTTGATACAAAACAACAATAAATACCATTCCAAGGCTTCACTGCATGTAAATATCAACTCTATAACAAGTAGTAAAATAAATGAGTAATACATCAGGAAAATAAGATATCTTTCTCCTGTACTACTAGAAACATTATTAAAACTTGCATTAACAGGAAGCAAAACAGCACAACACTTCATATGGTTAAAGTATTATATAGTTATGCACAGAGGCAACAAAAACACATTTATAAAGATTATAAAGAAATAATTCAAGAAGACTAACAAAGTCCTTTTCATTATTATTTCAGAACCTTCAGAAACACACTCTTACCATATTAATTTTATAACACTCAGTTCATACAAACTTTATTTTTGCATTATTGTATAATATATTTATGTTATTTATAGATCTTAAATTTGTCAGTATTCAAATTGTTTCCCTTTGATAATAATTTGATTAATACAATGTGGAATTCTAATCAATTAGGACTGTGCAACATGTTTTAAAGAGGATTTTCACAAAACATGGAAATGCAACAAAGCATCTGTTTCAAAATTGTTAAAGCAACCATCTTCAGAAGAAGACTTGTACTGCAGTTTTGAAAACTGTTTCTGCTGCCTTTTCATGTAGATGCATGGTGTAGAATCTCCATGTGCATGCATTTGGTAGAAATTAGTACTAGTCTTTTAAATTTCTTGAGTTTCTGTTATATTACTCCAAATTCATTAGTAGGCCTGTAATCTTATATACTCTTGTCTTGTGGTATACTGTAGAGGGCATGGAGAGTACCTTGAAGGACAGTGGGAAGATCTGTTACCAAGGCAACAATCAGACAAGAATCCCAGTCCAAGAAACATACTTAATTTACATAAAGATAAATTGAAAAAGGAAATAAGTACATTCAGGCTTGCAAGATTTGGTTACTATAGCTGTTTTAATAAAAGTAGTTTTAGGCTGATGTGGCATTGGTTTCTTAGTCTGGTCTACTTTATAGAGCTGGCATCTACTTCTCAGTTTTTCATTCTATCTAAAGTTTCTTCTATGGTGGTATACTATTTTCATAATACCAATTATTCCCAAAACTATCTTGGAGAAAAGGATCTTCCAATCATTTTTTTCACTCCCCAAAATCAATTATTGTTCTTTCCTTGCCTCCTCTCCCAAATCTGTTTCCTGAAAGTACAGATATTATGTCACTTTTGTGATAAAAATATTTATTTTATATTTTATTTTATATGGGAAAGGGAAGGTGTTAGTTTCCTTTTCCCCTGAAAGAAATAATCAAGATTAGGAATAGAGAAAATATATATATTTTTTTGAAAACTCTAAATCTGAATAAAATGTTTTTACATGGCATCCATTCAGGCAAAACATGACATTTTTATCTTTTCTTGGTGGTTAAATTTTTCCATGAATTTTAATTATTAAAAAATGCAATTAAAGAAAGAATAATCTTAGCACAAAAATTCTGTACCAATTAGTCTAAAATTAGATATACTAGGACAATGAATTCTCTGCACTTATATAGGTAAAGTGCCCTATATTCTAAATTGCTGAATAAGGGACTAACTTGGTTCTTGTCATTTCTGCACAATAGCATATAAATTACAAAGACAATTATGCAGCAGCTTATGTCAGGCACGCAGAACTGTCATGTAATAAGGAAGCTACTTTTAGTTTTCCCTTTGTAACAATGCTAAAACCTGTGGCAATTTCCAATCTAAGCCAACATAGTCTTGACTATGTAGTCTTTTGTGCATTTCAATTGTGCACTTTTTAACTTTTTATCAGCTACTCAATTATTATATTATCTCACTGAACTATTTTACATGAACAAGAATAGTTTTATTATAAATATTATAATAAAGGTGACTTTGCCTCCAATTCTAAAAAAAGAAAAAGCTTTATCATAAGCTTAAGGATTTAAAGAATCTGAAAAAATAGCAAATATCTAAATAAGATGTTTATCTTAGAGAGTTATAAACAGATTAAGGATTCAAATGAAATTGAAACTTTTACAATAAGATTTTAGAGTTAATTAAATCAGAGGAAGTTGTATTAAGTATGATCACTGCCATAGGATATTGACACATATGCACTGTAAATAAAACCTAAAAGCAGAATTATGCACCAAACCCATTAAATGTTGAATTCTTTACTCTGGATAAAGAGTTCTGCTCTGCTAACTATGTATTATGAGTAAGGTGACCAGACGTTCCGCTTTTGGTGGGAGAGACATGGTTTTTAATAATTTGTACCATGTCCTGCGGCTTGTTCAAAAAGTCCCGATTTTCCAAAAGAAAGAAAATCAATTTTAAAAAGGATGCTGTTAAAAAAAAGTTTTTATTTCTCTGCAGTGTTGTTCCCAATATGGCCTTTAGAGGGCAGTGGTTTCCCTCCCTCCCCTCCTGTGCGTGCGCGCACCAATGCATGCTGTTTTTATGCAGGGAGAGCGACGGCTTTCCGGCGGCGGCAGCGTGGCAAGGAGGAGGCTCGGTCCCGGACCAAGCGGCTCAGCCGTCGGAAGTTTTTTTTTTGCCTGCTTCTCTCAGGCGCTGCTCTCCCTGCAGCCATGCCGTGCAAGATGCTGTCAGCAGCCTGGTCTGGGTGAGCCGAGGGGAGGCAGGCGGGGATCCGATTGGGAGAGGCTGGCGATGGGGGTGGCTTTTGAAAGGGTTGGGGGGCGTTGGGGGAAAGGCAATCAGGGGAAGGCTGCTTTGCAACCGCCAGCGAAGTCCCATCCCCCCCGCTCTTGCCTTTCCTTCTGCTTGTTCCATCCCAGCAGAGGCTGAGCTCGCCTCTTATTTGAACTTCCTGCATCCCCCCCAAATGGAGCACCTCATTTCAAGCAACGAGGGGTGCCAAGCAGGGCAGGGTTGCAAACACCCCCCTCCACCCAAGGCTGTAGGCGAAAGCTGCTCTCTAGCGTCCCGTCCCTGCCCTGCCTTCCCAGAGCCATCTCTGTGGAGGTCCTTTTTGGCTTTAACACGAAGCCTTGAGGGGGAAACAGGGTGCGCCCAGGCACCTGTCTCAGACTCTGTCCCTGAATCAGGAACGCTGGAGAAGCAGGCGCAGATCGCTGGCTTTTTAAATCAACTTTTTGGAAGGAGGATTGGAGAACGGATGGGGCGAGTACTAAAGGCATCCCGGCTGAAATCACTTTTTAAAAAAGTCATTTTTTAAAAATCCCACTTTTAAGGCGGTGAGCAGATCTAATGCTCCTTCTGACACCCCACAACAGAGAAGGGGAGGGGGAAAAGAAAGTTAGGGAAGGAAGGAAAGAAGGAAGGAAAGGAAAGAAAGAGGGAAGGAAAGAAGGAAGGAAGGAAGGAAGGAAGGACGGAAGGAAGGAAGGAAGGAAGGAAAGGAGGAAGGAAGGAAAGAAGGGGAAAAAAAGAGTGACTGGCCTCATTTCATCCAAGCAGGTTTTCATGCCTAAAATGGGACTAGAAATTCCTGATTTCTTGTCTGGTGCCTGAACCACTACTAGGCAAACTGGCTCTCTTATCCATATTTGATCTACTGTGACCAAATATCTTACAAATCGTGCCAGGAAAGCAGCTCAGCACAGCTGCATTGAGCAACAGGAATTATTTTTATGACTGTGTAGTTTCTCCTTTTGCAAAACTAGCAGATTAAACAGCAAACTCGCCACAAGATTGCAAGTAACTTCTAAAACTTCTCCTCAAATAGCAGTTATCTGAAACTACCCAGTGAGCAGAGTTGGGTGTTGATATTATTGTATTTCTGTATAAAGCCATGAATTTGTTATAGAAGGTCATAGACAAATAGCTGTCCTTTGGGGTCATTACAGGTCTCTGGATTAGAAGAACATGGGTGTTTTCTGATACGGAAGCATTTTGTATAAAATAGAGTACAACATTGGGTAATAAACAATAGCTCCAAACTTAGTTTTAAATTCATACATTTAAATTCATTGCTATTTTTACATACTATGTGAACGAGACAGTTTTAATATTCCAACACTTCAGGATACAGTGTTAAGCTTATTGCATTGGGAGATTTTGTACAACATTTGCTTAAAATATTTAAGAAAAAAATGGTTGGATATTTTGTTGTTTAGAATGCAAGGCAAGCACACTTCAATTTTAAGGAACTGGGATTATTTCCATATACTGTACAGCTATACCTTGATTTACAACCACAATTGACCCTAAAATTTCCATTGCAAAGCAAGATGGTTCCTCATTTCATGACCTTTCTTTCCACAGTTGTTAAGTGAGTCACTGCAATTGTTAAGTGAACCATGCAGTCATTAAGCAAGTTTGGCTTTTCTCCGTCACTTTGCTTGTTGGAAACCAGCTGGGAAAGTGACAAATGGTGATCACATAATCCTGGATACTGCAACTATCATGAACACATGCCAAGTGCCAAGCAAATTTTAACCATGTGGTCATGAGGATGGTGCAGTGGTCATAAAGGAGAAAAACAGTCACAAGTCAGAAAAGCAACAAAGATGATTAGGGGACTGGAGGCCAAAACATATGAGGAACTGTTTCTGGAACTAGGTATGTCTAGTTTAATGAAAAGAAGGACTAGGAGAGACATGATAGCAGTGTTCCAATATCTCAGGGGTTGCCACAAAGAAGAGGGAGTCAAACTATTCTCCAAGGCATGTGAGGGTAGAACAAGAAGCAATGGGTGGAAACTAATCAAGGAGAGAAGTTGTGAATGTTCCAACACTGGAGGTTTTTAAAAAGATGTTGGATAACCATTTGTCTGAAATGGTGTAGGATTTCCTTCCTAAGCAGGAGGTTGGACTAGAAGATATCCAAGGTGCCTTCCAACTCCGTTATTCTATTCTAACATATACTGTTTTAAAGAAGCGCAGAGGGAACAATCCTCCAGGCTTTAGTAACTATCACTAAGTGTTGTAGTTTATGATTCTTGATGAATGTATTCTATTTTATTTTTCTTTATGTACACTGAGAGCATATTCACCAAAGACAAATTCCTTGTGTGTTTAGGAGTTTAGCTTCTCTCTCTTGAAAATGTAAGCTAGCATAAGGCATTATAATGCAAGCTAGCCTTAGCTAGCTTGCAGTTCATTTAGTGACCAACGTTACAATGGCATTGAAAAAAGTGACTGATGACCATTTTTTCACACTTAGCAACCATTTTTCACACTTAGTGACCATTGCAGCATCTTCATGGTCACGTGATCAAAATTTTGATGTTTGGCAACAGATTCGTATTTATGATGGTTTCAGTGTCCTGGGGTCATGTAATCACCTTTTGTGACCTTTTGACAAAATATAAAATTTTTAATCAAGCCCCCCCCTCCCCCCAGTCAATGGTGTCCCTCTTTACCAATCTGAAAATCTGGTCACCTTAATTATGAGGTCACCTGTTTTTTTGTCTATTCTCCATCTCTTTTTGTAAACGTGTCTCTCACGTACTCATAGAAAAGTAATTGATGATTAAGATAACTATTTCCAGAATAAGAATTTATGATAAAATAATTGTGATGTATAATTCCACTTCAAATTGCTCAGTCTCTGAATCATATTAGGTTTTTTATCACCACTTTAGCAATAATTAAAAAAAAACACTTCCCTTACCAGTAAAATTTACCATATACATTACAGCCAAATATGTACTAGTTTTGCAATCTGGATGGTAGGAAAATTGTTTCCTTATCTCTAACAATAACACCTTGTTCAGATAATAGTATATTCTGATAAGATAAATTCAAGTAGCAGAAGAATGTTTCTTTGTATAATTTAGGGGGATATAACTGGATTTTATATTTGTAAAGAGATATGAAATACTTATAAAGCCATTTGTTCATTTCATAAGAAAAAAGGATGAACACCTTGATTTACCTTTTTTCTAGTTTCTGGAATGGTAGTTTTCTTTTCCTATTGAATCTGTAATTTGATTTTTCTTGCCTTATGAGACTATCATATAATATATACTTGGTTCAAGCCATCTCAAAGTTTTGATTCCACAACAAGCCATTTTACTGATATTCATCTCTGCACCAATTCACTTACATGCCACATAAGAGGTTACATTCATTTTATGGAACTGTTATGCTAAGAAACAATAGAGAAGGTTTCATCCCACAGCCTACACATTACTAGATTATTTTTTAAACTTCCCTAACAAATATCTAAGTCAAATATAAAGTTATTAGGCAGATACTAATAATTTCCTGCGTTTTCTCTGCTTATTGATCAAATTGTGAAAAATGACATTGAACTCAAAGTGAAATCTGGTGTTTTGTTGCAAAATAATTACAATTTGCAGATTATTCTTATTTCCAAGTGTTCCACATCATAGACTAATGGAGAAAGGTTAATTATTGTTGAATCTGATGCACACAGACAAAACAGAATAGTTGGTTAAAAAAAGAAAAAGAAAAAAGAGCCCCCTGATGGTTGCCAGGCTTTCTTTCCTGCAGTCTAAATTAGATCAAGTTAAATTCATGAACAAGAACCTAGCAGATCTAATTAACAGTATTTATTAGATTGAAAATTAAAGTTGCAACAGAAGAATTCTATCAAGTACCTTATTTCCAGACAAGAACGTGTGTGTGTGTGTGTGTGTGTGTGTGTGTGTGTGTGTGTGTGTGTGTTAAAAGAGCAAAAAGTTCACATCTGTTTATTCTTGCTTTTTCTGTGCAGAAGGATGGAAGCTTTCTTTTTTTGTGGGCAATCTCCATTTCTTTCCTTTAAATCATTGTCATTTACCAAATGTGAGAATCAATTCACAGTGGCTAAAAATAATTTGATATTAATGGGTAAGAACATTTAGGATATAGTTTTCTATTACCCATTTGCCTACTTTCCATACTGTTGTATTAATCTAGTGCAAAAGAAGGAAAAATAATCCTGAATAATTGTTTGACTTTGCACATCAATCCATCATGGAATACCTCTTACTTATTAAAATACTTTTGAGGGGTAGAATATTGGTATAGAAAGGTTTGTAATTTAAGGAGACTTTGAATTTGAATTCATGATTCATATATTTCTATCTCCAGTTGCTATAATTCCTTCATTTTTAAAATAAAGTACTTCTATTTGTGATGATATTGGTATAAGGTGCCTTATATTATTTATAAATTCATTAACCAGTTTTTAAAAAATAGTTCTGGAAGAAGAAAGGAGAAGAAAGGAGGGATAATCAGCTTGGAAACTAACAGTTTGCTTTTCAAAGTGGTGACTTTTAAAAAATTCTTCAAAGTTGATTTTGTTCAATTCTTTATTTTTATTTTTTTTATTAAATTTGTTTGCTACTCATATTGTCACAAGGCAATGTGCAAATAAAATTTTAAGATGGCATTGAATATATTTTCAGTATGAATAAAAATGAGGCTATATTGCTGTTTGAATAATGGAACTTTTAATTGCCAGAAAGTAACCGAGAAGACCTTGAAGAAACTCTTGAGGAGATAGCAGAAACAATTCTGCAAGCATGGCAAACAGCTGCAGAGGGGGGGAAACCTATTCATTCGAAGAATGGAAGAGCAATCAACCAAAATGATATTGAAATGTACTCTTTACTCCATTAAAGATTTTTTAAAAAGTATTTAGCATAATGCTGACCTTTATTCTCATTAAAAAGTTTTTACAGAAAGTTATATAAACCTTACTAGTGCAGCTTGAAAAAGTTTGGGAATTATAAATCTGTAAAAGCCATCATGGTAGAAGACAATTAATTAGATAAATTTTAATGCATGTTATTCAGATATGAGAAAAAAAAATCTTACTGCATGTTGTGATCCTGATAAGCATACAGTTGTGGACAATGAGATTTTTTGTATCTTTGATCAGGTAGTGCACATTTATTAATATAATAAAAAAGATAAGATACCCTTGTGGATTTTACTCTGCTAGCTGTTGTGAACTATAGGCGGCGATGCTCATCTCTATTTCAAGACCGTTGAGCCAGCACAATCCAAAGACATTTCCATGGTGATGTGGCCAGCATCACCTCCACAGGGTGAAGTTACCTTCCCACTGGAGTGATATCTATTTATCTATTCACATTTACATGTTTTGAACTGCTAAGTTGGCAGAAGTGGGACGAGGAAGCTCACCCTCTCATGTGGCACTCAGGTCTTGAATCTGAGCTGTCGGCTTTCCAACTGACAACCCAATGTCTTAACTGCCGAGGCACTGTGACACCCCCAAATAACTTATATAGGATTACCAACCTTCCTGTCCCAAGATCTAATTAAAAAAACCCAGATCCATTATGGAACATAAGCAGAATGGGAGCCATGTGGGTATCTGGACAAGTATACGAGTTTCAAAATGCTAAAATGCATACAATAACTATGCAAAAAATATAATATACTCTGTTATTAATTATAATAGCTTCTATCAAATTAGTTTGTTAGTGTTAAAAGGCTGCAACACTACAGATAGTCCTTGACTTGCAACAATTTCTTTGGTGACCATTTGAAATTACAACAGCACCTGAAAAGTGGTTTATGACCATTTTTCCATACTTACAACCATTGCAGAATCCCCATGTTATCTCTGGGATGAAAATTTATACAACTGGCTGATATTTATGTGATCATCTTTTGTGACCTTCTGATAAACAAAGTCAATGCGGAATCTGGGTTCACTTAACCGTGTTACTAAGCTAACAAGTGCAATGATTCACTTAACAATTGTAGCCACAAAGTTTATAAAATGGGACACACTTCACTTAACAACTGTTTCACTTAGCACCATATATATATATATATTAATATATATATATATATTAATTAAGGTGTTTGTTTGAATAAACACAAACAAACACCTTAAAATCATCTTCCATTACAAATTATAGAAAGTGTGTCAATTTCGTTACAAAGAACTTTTGTGTATCCCTTCCACAGTCATCACCTATGATTCATATCAAGTTATATATTTTACATCAAATATATTTATATATATTGCTATCATCATACCTCATCCTTCATATGCCTATAGTTGTTTTAACATCCCTTTATAACAAACATTCCAAAATTTAAAACAAAACCACATAATGGCATTCCCTTATCCATTTTCAATATCATCCAGCCACATTATATCTTTATAACATATTCAAAATAAAAAAATAATTATATTTAATAACAAAATTTTAGACCTCTTTTCTTAATCATTGTTTACAATTTATATCCAATTTCCCTTTTATCATGTCAATACAAATTATTACATTATTATCAATATCAGACATTTATTTAACAATAGTTTAATTAAGTTTAACTTACTTTTTCCCCTTTTTTCACCATTTAAAATTTATACCAAATTTCCTCTTATCAAACCAATACATATGTATACATTGCTACCATTATCAATTATTTATCTAACTTTATCCATTATCACTACATTTTTAACATAATGCTCTAATTTTAACTAGTGTTTCATTATTAATTTTTTATTAATATCTCAACCGGTGGCTTTCCAGTAATAGTGTAGTTCTATTTCTTTTGCTATTTGTGGAATTAGTCTTATGGTTATTTCCTTAATCAAATTTATTTGGACTTCTCTTCACAACTTGTTGCTTGTTACATATCTTGTAAAATCTCGAAACCCTCCATCAGCTTCTTTAATCAGCTTATCTTAGGTTATCAGTAGTGTTTTTGTCAAAGTCCTTCAATTCTTCTCTTTTTCTTCTTCTATACTTTGAAATCTGGAGCAAAGCGCCTTTCCATCTATCTTCCCTTTCCTTGTTCCACTCTTTCCATCTCTAACCACACTCAGTTCACTGTCAATATCCACAGTTATCTTGCCTCTTTGTTCATTTTTCACTTGGGTTTTTAGGATTCTAGCCTCCACTTTTTCCATTTTCTCAATATCTTCCATTTTCCCATCAGGTTTTACCACATTACAATTTATATTTTCAATATTTTCCCATCTCTTCTCAATTCTCTCTGTTGTTTCTAATATTTTATGAATTCCAAACATAATCTGTTGTAATGTTATGATTTCTTTTTGATGTTGTGCCATCCTTCCAATTAGTAAACACTGTTTTAAAAACGAATCTTTGTTTTCACTTCTTTCCAGCTACCAACAAGCATCCAAAGAGCACCTGTGTAAACAACCCATGCTCTTCTCCTTATTTCTTCTATAAACAAGCTGAAGCCTTTGAAGTGCAAGGTCAAAATGATCAAACAGAAAAAAGAAAAAGCAATGTTTCCAGGTCTCAACCTCCAAACTCCAAGTGGCAGTGTAACTTCTTTTCCCTCTAAGATTACTACCCTCTTTATATTCCTTTTATATCCTCTTTATGTTTCAGGCTTAGAAGAAACAAAATTCTTAAATGAAACAAAATAAAAAGAAAAAATCCATCTCAACCAGTATTATAGAAATAAAGGAAAAGATTTAATCCATAGATTGAAAAAAAGAAATAGAAGAAAATCCATTTTAAAAAGTAAAAAGTGTTTACAAAACTTCCATCCATAGAAAAAAAAAGATAACACACTGTCCAATAATGCTTAATTTCACCACTTATTTCCTTTTCTTTAGCAGTTTAATTTAACTTCAATTTTTTTGTGCAGTCTTTTATAAAAATAAGATTTCCTCAAAGTACACACTTTCTCTTTCCGCTTTCCTCCTGTTGCGGAGCTGTCCCGACTTCAGCAGCTTGAGGCTGTGCTTATTGTCGCCAGCAAGAAGAGATTCTCTTGGATCAATTAGGGACTTCTTCCCTGTCACCATCTCTTTGGGACAGTTTAGGTACGAATAGACCATCCAGCGGCAAAAGTGCTCCGAGATCGCACATCGTACCATCGTGACATCAGCTCCTTTATCTCCCACTTAGCAACAGAATTTTGAGGATCAATTGGTTTAATAAAAAGCCTGGAGTTTCAGGCCCCTTCCCTAATACCAAAATAATATTGACTTTCTGTTCAAATTCAAAAACTTCAGAAAGGTAAGCATAGATGATACATTTGTATATGAACTTTGAAATTAGAGTAAATATTTGTGTTAGCAGCTACTTATATAATGTATATTTCTTTGGAAATTTCTATAATAAAACTCCTTACAAATTAACTCTTTTTCTTAAAAATGACACTTGAATTATAATTCATATTATTATACCATCATTGTCATCACTATAAAGCTTACATTGTTTCCAAAAAGTTTGAACATTAAAAATATGCTATATGCTTTGGGTGATTAGTTCTGTACTTGTCTTATTTTCTTTCTGAAAATAATTTTCAAGTTTCCATAAATGTAGACAATGTGTCTGAAGTTCTCATTATGTCCTAAATTAGTCCCATGTGGAACTTTAATGAAAAAATTCAATTCCCCTTATTTCCTTCCATTATTTCAGTATTCTATGAAATAAGTTTTCCTGAATGATAATGAATAATTGCTGCTCTTCCCTGCATTATATATCCAATCTACTCCAGCTTCCTGATGTATGTACCTCATCAGTTAAAGCCTTACTTTGGAAGAAGATTAAATCTAGTAAAAGTGATCTGTCTTCTCTTTTTTAATATTCTGAAAGATGAAATTGCCACAAAGGTAGTTCAGCAATTTACATATGCTTCAAAAACTATTCTATTTTATTTCCAATAAATGAAATTTCCAATATATTTCTTCCATAGGAATTCATTTTATGTAGAAAAATATCCTTCCAGATGTCTGGTTTGATTGTCAACACTCCAATACAATAACTTTCTTTTCTTTTCACTTTTAACCAACTCTTCTCAATTAATCCACCATTTTTCATATTACTTTATTGCATATAATGCTAATTTTCATCCATTCTTATTTAGTCTCATACTTCTGAATTAACTTACACCTTTAGTTGAGTTGTTTTTAATTTGTAAAGTTTAAATTAAAATGTACTTTTTTAGTTTGGAATATTTTAATTCACATATTGAACCACTGCTCCACTCCTACTGAAAATAACTCTGATTATTCTGGAAGTTTTCCTGAGATGAAACAGCTTCATTTTTTAGCTAAAAACTCCTGTTTAAATTAAAAACAGGGCAGTTTGGAATGCTTCTGGTAAGGGGGAGTAGCATCTCTAACACAAAACAATTATTTAAATTGTGGAGAAATGTTTTGAGTTTGAAACATTTTGGAATCAAAATCATTTTTCCACCTGTAATCGTATACCACTCCCCATTTTTTATTAGTGTAATAAAACTTCATTTATTTCCTATATATATTTCAAATTCTTTTGTTTATTTTCCATATTTAGAATACCAGGTACCATTTTCCCCATGCTTCAACGTTTTTTCATTGGAGGGGGAAATATGAGAAGCAATAAAAGGAAATAAATAAACTAGTAGTAAACACAAAACTGTCTGAAAAATTTCTTAATTTACGTACACAACAAATTTGACTTGAGCAGGCATATCATGCTGAGGCTTTTATGAAGCAATTAACAATCTAAATAAACATCATCCCGAAATAACTATTTTCATGTTCTACAGTGCTAAACAAGCATATAAATAGTGAATCAATTGAATTGGATTGCCATGAAAACATGAGAAAAAGCCCTTAATTTCAGGTGAATGTGTTTTCCTTCCTGACTTCCTTGAATAATACCTGGTAGGCTGTGTTATCAATACATATATGTAATTGCATCAATAAACAATTACTAAAATAATGAAACTGTGTTTAATACATCATACGTGTACTTTGACTACTTGCAGTTTAACTATCTTCTGTGCTGCTGTCCCTAAGCAACAGCCATATAGATTCTAAAGTACCATTATTTTTTTGTTAGAGGCATACACAGAAAAAAAAAATGTTAAAACCAATCGCTTCCTTCCTTGTTTCCTTCCTTCCCTCCCTCCCTTCTCCCATTTACAGTATATTGCTGTTTCAAATTTAGTTAATTGCAGTTGAACTGAGTAGATCTAGACAATACATTTATAAAGATTTACCCTAAAGTGTTTCTTCTTCATTTGTTCCAGTCTCCTAAGGCACACAGAACTAATCATGTTTAGAGAGTACTTTCTTGTTTTTATGTGATCTTTGACCATAGCTTAGTGTAATTCTTTTCCTTAACAGGCAATGAAAAGAAGTTATAGTATTATTGGCAAGGAAACTAATGTTAGAATGTTACAAAGTAAATATGCCATGAAGTTTTAAAGGGATGGTGACCATCATTTTAACCGGAAAGGCAGTCATTTCTAATCAGACTACTTAGAGGAGCCTTTTATGGCAATTTACTAGTTTTGACTATTTCCACTGATATTTCCAAGCTTTAGCTCTACTTTTTTAAGGCAGTAATGGTAGAAGAAAAATAAATTTGAGTTTTGAAGCCTACAATTCTACTGATAAAATTTAGTATATCTTTAAATTGTCTTATGGATTATTCATACTGGCTTTTAAGGCCCTGAATCTTTCCTGAAGATGAGAGGTAGGTATGTGACTTACAGGCTGCTAGCAAGATCCTTTCAGATAGATAGACTGATCTGGAAAACTGGCTAGAAATTCTCAGATATTACTTTTCAAATCTTACTGTCTTCATTTCTTCTGTCTCTTTGATTATGACATCGAGAGCTATTAAAAATTAACAGATGTTTATAATTATATTGTAGTATTGTTGGTGAGGTGGCATGGTTAAATGATCTGTATCTGAGAGACACTTGTTTAAATTTGACACAGAGAAAAGAGACAGAGAGTCGGGTATTATCTGCCAAAACCTGGCAAAATTAGTGAATAGGTCTGCTGGTTTTCTACCCTGATACTTACAGTCTCTCATTTATTTATTTAGAAAACTTATAAAGCCACCCACTCAATCTCAGTGACTCTGAGCAACTTACAAAAATTAAGAAAATAATAATAATAATAATAGTAAAGACTGATTCTTGCCTAGAGGTAGTATACATTATTTATGAATAAATTGTATCCCTTTTTAAAATATATTTGATAAGAGGACACAGCTTGTATTCCAACATGTAACATGATAGGTCTTAAATTGTAGCACACTTGAATTTGCTATACGATATACATTCAATATACATTGAGTGGGGGTACCCCATAAAATTATATTGAGAATTGTGTCTTTATAATTTAAAAGAGTCCTTTTGGATCAAGTCATAAAATTTATTCCTGATGAATATATTTGAAGGGGGGCGGAGTCTCAATTAAATGCTGTTGGACTTTGTTGTCAAATCTGAATTTTTATTGAAAATTCAGAGTTCTTGCTTCCATTAGAATGGCTTTTCTTTTATTTAATTTGACATGAAGGCTCTTGTATCCTCTTATGGTAATTTTTGTGCACTTTAAGATTTGTCTCTTTCTTCCTTCAGTGGCAGAACTAGATATTGGGGCTATCAAATCAGGGTTACAAAAGTATAGTTGATCAATAGTTTGAGTAAAAATGGCATACATTACAGAGATATCTCTAGACAAGAAACTCCACATTACCAAATAGTAAATGCAGGAAGTACCAATGAATAAAAATGCCCTTTTCAACTTCCTCCTTTTCTTCTTTTTCCTGCATTCCCTGATGCCCGCTTTATTTGGAGAAGTTGAGTAGAAATGCATGCTTTTAGTGTGTGCCACTTTTATTTGAACATCTGCAGTTTTTCATTTTACATAAATTGTAATGCACACTTGATCTAAAAGACTATACACTAATTCAAGTCCCCATGTAGTTTATTCTCTTGGATTGTTGCCAATGGCCGCACCTGTGCCAGAGCTTTTACTTTCAAGCTCACTGTTATAATACAAACATGCAACAAAATGTTTTATGACTCCCTGGCGTGTGTGTGTGTGTGTGTGTGTGTGTACTTATACATATACATATACATTAAGGTGACCAGATTTTCAGATTGGTAAAGAGAGACACCATTGACCGGGGGGGGGGGAGCTGATTAAAAATTTTATATTTTGTGAAAAGGTCACCCCAGGACACTGAAACGAGCATAAATACGAATCTGTTGCCAAACAAAATTTTGATCACGTGACCATGAGGATGCTGCAATGGTTGCTAAGTGTGAAAAATGGTTGCAACCATTGACTTATAAATAGACTAATGTTCTGAAAACCTGACCTAAATTACTATGTATTTTAAATAGCTGTAAAGCTATGCTGAAAAAGTTGTTCTCAAGGTATTGTGATAAATTCAATAAAAGAAGGGAATTCTTCATGAACTTAAGGAGAAATGAGAGTATTGGATAGTAAATGGGCAAATAAAATTACCAATCAAAGAGAATATTTGCACCTCAGGATTGAAATGAGATGTTCTCTCCTAATCTTTCCTCTTCCTCTCTTCTCTCTCTGTCTCTCTCATCCTCTTTCTCTTTGTCTCTCTTCTCTTTCTCCTTCTTTTCCATTCTTCCTTCACTTATTCTTTCTTTTTCCCTTCTCTCTCCTCTTTGTCTCTTTCTGTCTGTCATCCTCTTTCTCTTTGTCTCTCTTCTCTTTCTCTCTCCTTCTTTTCCATTCCTCTGTCACTTTCTCTCTCCTTCTCCCTTCTCTCTCCTCTTTGTCTCTTTCTCTCACCCTCTTTCTCTGTCTCTCTTCTCTTTCTCCTCCTTTTCCATTCTTCTATCACTTTCTCTCTCCTTCTCCCTTCTCTCTCCTCTTTGTCTCTTTCTCTCTCTCTCTTACCCTCTTTCTTTTTCTTTCTCTCTCCTTCTTTCCCACTCTTCTGTCACTTTTTCTCTCCTTCTCTGTCTCTTTCTGTCTCTCTCCCCTCTTTTTTCTTCCTCTCTCCCACTCTTTTATCACTTTCTCTCTACCACCCAACCTGTCCCCATACTTATTTTTGACTGATCATGTTTGCAATAATTTACCTTTTCTAAATAGGTGCAGTTCCCTTACCGGATCCCTCGCTCAAACACACACACACACACACACACACACACACACACACACAAAACAATTTTTCTCCAAACTTTGGTCACAGCATGGTTCTGACTTCGGCTGGTGGGAACAGCTTTCCCCTTTCCCCGTCCAGTTTGGCAGCGAGTCTAGTGGAGAGCTGTCCCCATCCCCGGTGACCGGGGTAGAGCGAGGGTAGAGAAAAAGCATCCATTAACGCTGCCCTCCCTCCCTTCCCTACTTCTGCGCATCTTGAGACCACCGCGTAAACAGAATTTGCCCTTTAAGTTTTTCCTGTGGACAATGAGCTCTCCCTCAGACCTTTTACGCACGGGAAAGATTAAAAAGCTAAATTTACTGCCACGCATGCCTGGAATGCCTGCAAAGAAAGAAGGGGAATGCGGGCAAATGTGTGAAGGAGAAAGAGCAAAAGCCAACCTGTCCTTGCACCATTCCGACGATACAGCCACGCGCTGCCAGACTCCAAATAAGTTCTAACTAAGTTACCCAGCCCATGAGAGCGGCAACGGATTGGCGGGGGAATGAATGAGCGGCTCACTCATTCCCCGCCCATCTGCCCACTCACACACTACAGTACTCAGCCCATGCGAGCAGCAGCGGATGGGTGGGGGAATGAATGAGCGGCTCACTCGTTCCCCACCCATCCGCCCGCTCACATGCTATAGTACCCAGTCCAGCGAGCGGAAGTTCTCGTGCAGAGAACTTCCACTCGTTCCTGGAGCTTCTGCCGCCTGTGGCGGCCCCTGTGCTGCGCCGCCACGGGTGGCAGAAGCTCCGTGACCAAGTGGAAGTTCTCTGCGCAAGGTGAACAGCTGCCGCCGCATGGGAGGGCGGCGGGATGCGACCACGCCTCGTGGATTCGTGGCATGGTCGCTGGGAACCGTGCAGCACAGGCGCCGCCACGCCGGCAGAAGCTCTGTGAGTCCGTGACTGAGTGGAAGTTCTCTGCGTGAGCGGCGGTGGCTGTTTCACTCACGCAGAGAAATACCACTCGGTTCCGGAGCTTCTGCCGCCTGTGGCGGCACAGCACAGGGGCTTGCTGTGACGCGAGGAGGTGAAATGAACTCCGCAAAGGGGGAGAAGGAGGAGAGGAGGGCTGTCTCCTCCCCCCAGCGCCTCCCGATTCCCACCAGTACCAATCCATTCCATGATTACTCACCAGTGAGTAAGCGCAGCTGCAACCAAAAGATGAAATGAAATGGGGACTCGTGCAGGCGTGCTAAGCTAAACGGAGTCCAGCCAATCAGTGAATTGGTTGGGATGGAAAATTTTCAGCACACGGCGTGCTGAAAATTTTCCATCCCAGCGAGCTCACTGATTGGCTGGAGTCCAGGCCAGTCCCAATCAGTGAGCGGCAGGCTGGGCTGGCTTAAATTTGTAGGATAGAACGGAATGATGAGCCAGCCCAGCGAGCTAGCAGCTGGTGGGCGGGGGAGTGAGGAGCTCCAAGTGCCAAAAAAAAGTGTGTTTTTTTAAGAATGGCGTGGGACGCGGGAAAATTTATGAAAAGGCGTGCCTGTCCCGCCAAATGCGGGACGTCTGGTCACCCTAATACACACACACACACACACACACACATGAATGATAAATCAGAATTTTCTTGTTTTTAAATGTTAATAACAAAGCCTTCTAATTAATCATTTCAAAGTATTAAGTAATTATTAAAATATTCTAAATATCTAGTTAGAAGTGCTTTGAGTTTTTCTCAAGCATGTATAGTAAAAGTACATCCTATATTCGTTAAAAGCAACACCTATAAATGAACTAACTTTCATGCTGGATAAACAGATAAAAAGTGGGATGAACAAGTTATAATTAGTTCAAAATGTGAAAAACCATGGTTGTTATTCTCAGCAGGAATAATTTAGGCAATATTATTTAATCTGCCCAACACTGTTGCAGAAATTGAGAACAATAAGATAACTGCCTTCAGGGAAATACATTATAGAACTTAAAAATGTATTTTCCTTTTATAAATTCATCCCTGTTTGTAATAGCACAATATATCATTTACAAAGTAGTTATTTCTGCTTTAGTTTGCAATACAATTAGAATGTGCAGTTAAAGTATAATTTCAGAATAGCTGCAGGATGGGGAAGTGGATTGTTAATTGTTATTAAACCAGCTTCATAATATTAATTGTCTAATACATATTTATCAAACCTTTCTTTGGTTGAGTCATACCAAATAATCTATAAACATGATATCCAGTGTACTACCACTGCATGGAGATTGCTTAAAATGATGGCATGGGGAGAGCACTGGATTGAACCAGTTGACGCAGACCTTTAGGTTTTTAATCAGATGATCTACAAGTTTGTATGCAAATTCCATATTTCAAAAATAAATATGGATTCCCTATGTTAAATATATATATTGAAATGGAAGACCAGATCACAGATCACATCAAACAGCTTTGATCTCTTCCAATATATCACACAAGTCAAAGGTGATTTGTACATTTTGTTGTTTATGGTTCACCAAATTGTACAGACACACAATTTTGCTTTATTCACTAGACAATAGTTTAAAAAGCCATGACTTAAAACAAAGTAAGAACTATATCTAAATACAATCAGGCTCCTTTCCATGACATGATTTCTCCTGATATTTAATCATTTGGCACAACATAATTCTGAGTTGAATAATGGGCAGGACTATAAAAATAATCCTCCCTCCACTTCCCTCCCTCTCTCCCTCCCTTCTTCCTTCTTTGGATTTGTAATTTTGCATCAAAATTGTTTTTTTTTTTAACTTGATCTATTGGCCTAATTTAAAATATAGAAAACATTCTTTTTTAAAAATGCATTTTTCTTCCCCACTCCCACCTCCCACCCTGGTCCTGGTTAAACTTGTAACTGAAAGAAATTAATTGTTCCAAATAAATCTTTCTCTCAGTCTTCCATCTCAGGAATTAGATTCTGGTTCCAGGAAATGCCAGGTGAACTTTCTTTAATTTGAAATGAAGAGCTTATATAATAACAATTGATACATAATTAGTAATTAATATTTGGTGTGTTTAAATTCATGTCTCACTCAAAGTAAACAGTTTTAATTCATTTAGCATCTCTTTCTGTATTGTTGTTCTAGTTTGCAAATGTACCTTGCTCCCTTTTTGTGCACATTTTTCAGTGAGTTCTTTTGACTTTAGTGGAATTCAATTAGTCCTATTAGATCTGGAAAGCAGCTGGTGATTAGGAATTAGTTGCTGATGGAGCTTGTATGCACATTCAATAACTTAGCTGTACAAGTAATATTCCTAAGCAAATATGAATCAATTTTCAGTAGATTACCTCAATGCTAGAGTGAAGATACAAAGGGGTGTGTGCGTGTGTGTGTGCACGTGCATGGACATATGCATGCATAGGCATAACTATAGATGTGCCCCATTCAGAAGTAATGAATGTTGAGAAAGTAATATTGAATATGTTACTCGTCATTTTTTTTTAAAAAAAGGTTCTTATTAACTGTTCATTTTGGCTGTAAATATTAATATTAGGTAATATTAAAAACACTATTTCTAGTGATTTTTTTTTATTTTTTTATTTTTTAAAAAACAGTCAAATTACAACCATAAGAATTCTGAATCCTCTTAGTGGGAAGTTGAGTGGTAGTTCTGGCAGAAGGACCTTTTGAAGAAACCATCAGCAACAGATACTTGTGGTAGCTCCAGAAAGGAGGATTTGATTTGGGGAATTAGGAGCCAGATTCTGACAGGGCACCTAGCACAAAAATATGCTGTCTTGGCTAAACCAATCAGAATATCTTGACAGGAAAGCTTAGTAATGACCAAAATCAATCTATATTAGCACTCTTTTCTATACAATAGCAATAGTAAATAGCACTTAGGCTTAGATGCTGCTCCAGCAGTATATTTACAAGCACTTTATGGGTGTTTTACAATGTCAACATATTGCCTCCAACAATCTGGGGTCCTCATTTTAATGACTTCGGAAGGATAGAGTGCTGAATCAACTTAACTCCCATCAGGATTAATTCCAGGCTGTGGGCAGAGTTTGGACTGCAATACTGCATTCTAACCACTGGCGCTACCAGGCTCCTACAATATAACAATAGTTTGCAGACTCTTATTGAGTTTATTGAAAACATTTCCATGATTCTGGATCATTCTCCTAGTGCTTGATATTGTAGCAGGCAAAGTAAGATGGTCCACAAGCTTGTAGGTAAATCTCAACTCAAGGATGAATTTATGCTTTATTTAGTTAATTAGTTTTTCTCTTGTATTTGGTTATTGTTACTCTACTTTCTTCAGGGGTTTAATTAATTTTGCTGATTGAGTAAAAAACTGCTATGCTACTATTTTTGTCATATATTATTTTGTGGTTTTTAGATGCTATTCTTCCAAAGAATTATCTGAGAATAAATAAGAGTAGTATAATTAACATCAGAAGAAAGGATTTTTGAGGTTCATTTTCTAAATTTAGCAGAAATAACACATCTGAAAAAGCCATACTAATTTCCTTAATAGTAACATGATCTTTCTCTAATATGAATTGCTTGTATGGAGTAACAAATTCATAAGACATTTCTTTCAGTATTTTCAATAGAATATTTATTTAGCTCTTGCTGAATGCCAGAATCAAGCAGTACTTAAAATTAGAACACATTTATAATAGTTTTGGACTACTGAAGACATATAATAAGAACAAAACTCCAGATAATTTATAATAGCATTTCCAAGCATAAAGCATATCTATGAATAAGATTTTAATGTCTTCTTTCTCTTGTCTTATATTTGATAAATTATTCATTTATCCCTTATTAATGAAATATGGCTACTTCATAGGGCTTTAAGCAATTAACAATAATTGTGTGCCATCTGAATTTCCCCCCTAAAACTACTAAAATATTTCAGGAGGCAGTATTGAGCCTCTAGCTGTATGGCTGCTTCATGGCTTCAAATAGCAGAACCATATCAATTGGGAAACATCTTGAAGATGGAGTGACTTTTTCATAATCATGGCTGTTTCTCTCTTCTTCTAGAAACTTGAGGCTGATTACTGCAGCACAAGCTTGTATAAAATCAATGTTCTCATCTGTTGTCATTTTGGATGAGAGGGAGGAAGGAGGGAAGGAAGGAACGAAGGAAGGAAGGAAGGAAGCTTTTTTTCCAGCTTCCCACAAGGAAGTGTTCAGGAAGTCTGAAATCACTTCTGCTCCTACTGCTTTTTGCCCACCCGTAGTCATTCTATTTCTCTCTATGAGAAAGAAAATATCTCAGAAATGATTACCCAGTGGATTACTAATTGTCTAGGACTATTATAATAATAAAAGCATTTCTATATTTATACTTCTCATCCATATTGGTTTACTAAATAATAACAAACTCTTATATTTTAGAAAGGCATCTCATCAACATTCCATGGCAAATACCCCCTCCCAAAGGTACATTTATTTATTTATTTGAAAATTTATATTGCCACCTATTTATTTATTTGAAAATTTATATTGCCACCTATTCGCCCATAGCAACTCAAGGATGCTACACAAATATAAAAAATATTGTATAATAATAATATATAATATAATAATATAATAATAATAATAATTATAATAATAGTAACCAATGCCAAATCCGGCGAAACACATGGCCGCTGTGATACAATTGTACAATAATAATAATAATAATAATAATAATAATAATAATAATAATAATAATTTGGCCCCTATCATGAAAATGGTTAATGCAGTGTTTCAACAATTGAACCGGGATCCATCTTGTAAACAAACCAGTTAATGTACAGCGCAGCTGTAATAGTCACTAATGAACTAGGCATTAAATTAAAGTACCTAATCACACAACAGAAAAAGCATCAAATCCAAAGTGGAAAATCCGTTTAGAACAAAAAGGTCAAAAAATTAAGGGCAGATGCTAGTAACTTAAAGAACATGCATGAGCAACGGCTTAAAACAACAAAATCATAGATCGGCTAATCAGAAGATATAGATTGGATACAAGAAATATCAATGAAGCTGGAGAGATTGTAAAACAGCAGATAACAGCAACAGCTAGAAAAATTGAAAGATATGAGGCACGAATCATCCAATATAAACAAAATCAGCAATTTCGATCAGACCAACGGCGTTTTTATCAAAGTCTTAATTGTCAATGGTGACACCAAAAGTGAAAAACCAGGAAAAACAGGCCACAGTTGAATTCTGGAAAGAACTGTGGGAAAATGCAAAGGACTACAACAAGGAAGCAAAGTGGATACATGACTTTGAGAAAAGCATTGGCAACAAACAAATGCAAGTATTAGAAATAACAACTGAGATGGTCAAAAATCGAGTTAAAAAGGTAAAGAATTGGACATCACCTTGAAAGGACCAATTACATGGTTTCTGGCTCAAATATCTGACCAGTTTACATGCAATATTGGCCAGGCAACTGAATGAAATTTTACAAAAGGGCCAAATTGATGAATGGTTGACAACTGGAAAAACATACTTGATTCAGAAAGATGCAACTAAAGGAACAACACCTGAAAACTACAGACCAATAACATGCTTGCCAACAACCTTCAAATTACTCACAGGCATTATTGCAGATAACATGATGGATTATTTGGAAACAAAAACATCTTGCCAGTAGAGCAAAAAGGCAACAAAAGAAGGAGCAGGGGCACAAAAGATCAGCTTCTAATTGAAAAAGATATTAGAAAATTGTAAGAACAGAAAAACGAACTTGAATATGGTCTGGATTGATTACAAAAAGGCATTTGACTCACTGCCACATAGTTGGATCATAAAATGCTTAGAAACAACTGGCATTAGCAAAAATATTACATCCTTTACTGAAAAGGCGATGAAACAATGGAGAACTGAGTTGGCAGTAGGGAATGAGATCTATGGAATGGTTAATATCAAGCGAGGGTGATTCACTTTCACCTCTTCTCTTCATCATCGCAATGATCCCACTATCAGTAATCTTAAAAAAAAATGAAATTAGGCTACCAAACAGCCAAAGAAGCTGAAAAAATTTCGCATTTACTATATATGGATGATTTGAAACTCTATGGAAAGTCAGAAATAGAAATCCAATCATTGACAAACACAGTCCGAGTATTCAGCACCGATATTTCAATGCAGTTTGGCATGGAAAAATGCACCACTGTATCCATAAAAAGGGGCAAAATCACTGCATGTGAGGGAATTGAAATGCCCAAAGGCCAATTAATTAAATGCAAAGAAAATGAAGCCTACAAATACTTAGGCATTCTGCAGTTGGATAACATCAAGCATGGAGAAGTAAAAACTATTGTCAGGCGAGAGTACACCAACAGAGTTAGGAAAATTTTGAAATCTATTTGAATGGTGGAAATACAATCAAGGCCATAAATACCTGGGCAATACCAGTTATAAGATACACAGCTGGTATAGTTAAATGGACACAAGCTGATTTGGATCTTTTGGACCGAAAAACCAGAAAACTAATGACAATGCACTACAGTTTACATCCACGTGGTGATACTGATAGACTATATCTGCCCCGAAAATCAGGTGGCAGAGGATTATTACAAGTGAAGCAAACAGTTGAAGAAGAAAAACATGCACTGGCTGATTATTTAAAAGAAAGTCAAGAACATCTATTAATCGAAGTAAAGAACAAAAATCTACTGAAGGCCCAACAGATGAAACAAGAATACAGAAAAGATGTGATAAAATCAAGAATGGAGAGTTGGCAGAACAAAGCACTGCATGGCCAATTTCTGGAAAAAATAAAAGATAAAGTGGACAGTGAACAAACTTGGTTATGGTTAACAACAGGTACATTACAGAAAGAAACAGAGTCACTAATCCTGGCTGCGCAAGAACAAGCTATCCGCACAAATGCCATTAAGGCCAAAATCGAAAAATCCTCTGATGATGCCAAATGAAGACTTTGCAAAGAAGCTGATGAAACTGTTGATCACATACTCAGCTGCTGTAAAAAAAATCGCGCAGACTGATTATAAATTGTGGCACAATTCAGTAGCACAAATGATCCATTGGAATTTGTGCAAAAATTATAATATTAAAACAGCAACAAACTGGGGGAATATCAGCCTGAAAAAGTCACCGAAAATCAGATGGTCAAGATCTTGTGGGATTTCCGTATACAAACGCACAAAATACTGGCGCATAATACACCAGACATCACACTGGTTGAGAAAAATAAGGTCACAATCATAGACATTGCAATACCAGGTGATAGCAGGGTCGCCGAGAAGGAACATGAAAAAATCGCAAGATACCAGGACTTAAAAATCGAAATTCAATGAATATGGCACAAACCAGCAGTGGTAATTCCAGTGGTAATTGGCACACTGGGTGCTATTCCAAAAGCACTGGAATTACATTTAAAACAGTTAAAATTTGACAAAATCACCATCAGTCAAATGCAAAAAGCCGCACTGCTTGGATCTGCACGCATATTACGAAAATACGTTACGACGTCCTAGGCCCCTGGGTGGGGCCCGACTAGTAACCAATGCCAAATCTGGCGAAACAACTGGTCAATTGTATAATAATAGTAATAATAATATAAGGTCACAATCATAGACATCGCAATACCAGGTGATAGCAGCGTCGCCGAGAAGGAACATGAAAAAATCGCAAAATACCAGGACTTAAAAATCGAAATTCAACAACTATGGCACAAACCAGCAGTGGTAATTCCAGTGGTAATTGGCACACTGGGTGCTATTCCAAAAGCACTGGAATTACATTTAAAACAGTTAAAAATTGATAAAATCACCATCAGTCAAATGCAAAAGCCGCACTGCTTGGATCTGCACGGATATTACGAAAATACATTACGACGTCCTAGGCCCCTGGGTGGGGCCCAACATGTTACCACCAACAGCAAATGTCGCCTCTGTAATGAGAAAGATGAGACAGTCGACCACTTGATCAGTGGGTGCAGCAAAATTTCACAAACTGACACCATGACCGCATTGCTAAGATCATTCACTGGAAATTGTGCCAAAAGTTTGTATTTGAGTACAGCAAAAAGCACTGGGAACATCAGGCTCACAAGGTTTTAGAGAATGAGAAAGTCAAGATTTTTTGGAACTTCAGAATTCAGATTGACAGGCACTTGGCCCACAACGCACCTGACATAACAATAATTGAAAAGAAAAAGTATGGTTCATTGTCATTGCAATACCTGGGGATGCACGAATTGAAGATAAACAGCAAGAAAAAATCACATAGTACTGGGACATGCAAATTGAAGTTGAGCGATTGTGGAAAAGAAATTGTTTGTTATCCTGATTGTAATTGGAGCCCTTGGAGCAATACGTAAAAGGCTACCTCGCTATTTGGAAATTTTAAATTTATCAGACTTGAACATTCTGATTCTACAAAAAACCACCCTCTTGGAACAGCTTATATCCTCCGACCTTACCTTAACAGTTCCTAGGTCCTTGGTTAGGACTCTGGCTGTTGAGCTACCAACCAGCCCCAAAGGCTGTGAATCTCACCAAAAATTAACCACATAATAAATAAAATAATAGCCCTCCACCCACCCCCATCCCAGTGAAAACACATATTCATACAAGCCATTTAATGGAACCTAGCTCTAGGTTCCCTGGCAGAACCATGGCTTCAATGCCCTCCGGAAAAATATTAGAGTGGGGGCCAATCTGATCTCTGGAGGAATGATGTTCCAGAGAGAGGGAGCCACCATGGAGAAGGCTCTTCTTCTGGGTCCCATCAGATGTATCTCCATAGGGGATGGGACCTACAACATTCCTTGTCCTCTCACTCTAGTGGGTCAGGTAGATGTGACTGGCAAGAGACCTCAGATAACCTGGTCCCAAGCCATGAAGGGCTTTAAAGGTGACAACCAGCACCTTGAATTGCATCTGGAAGCAAATTGGCAACCAATGCAGTTTCCACAGGAGAGGTGATACATGTGCACATTGAGATCTGCATTAGATCATGATTCTTTAGATTTTAAATTATTCAGGTGACATATTTATCTTTTTATTAAAAACTTGTCTTTAAACCAAGAAAATATTTAGGCCAGTTTTTCATGCCTGTCCACTTTAAGATGTTTGAACCAGCTCCACACATCTTAAAGTAACCAAATTTGAAAACAAAACAAAACATTGCTTTAAGTCTTCCTAATTGGTCCAAAACAGCATATATTTTCCTGACCCAGACTTACAGTACCTGCTGGAGCTTTCAGTTTATTAACCAGACTTTAAGAAGAGGATCTAAATACATCAAGTACCCAGAATCAGTTCTGTACCTCAGTCTGTGCTTCAGCAAAATCTGTATCCAAGCAAGAATGGATTATTGAAAAAAATTGGTTGTTTTTTTTTTTTTACTATGAACTGCTGAAAACAGGACAGAAGATGTGCAAATCCTGAGCAAAGATAGGGATGCACACCCATGTTCAGTCAGGGAGGTATGCAAAGAGTGAGCTGAGGAATGGGGCTTGGAAATGCAATGACACAAGAATATGTGATGCTGTGATGCTCAGCCATAGTCTCCCTGCTTATAGCACCATGACTCTCTTTGCCAGCCACATGCATGCGAGAGAGAGAGAGAGAGCCAAATCTTGCCTGCTTGCACTGCCCATAATCACTCCATGAGAGAAAGACTTTCCCACCCAGCATGCACCTGCCTTTCTCTTTTTGTGTCTGATTCCATTGACGTTGGCTGTCTGCCATTTTGAGTACTGCAGGCAGCTTGTTTGTATTTAGGGGTTGTTCATGAGTCAGAGGTTTATATAATATTTTGGGGAAGATGCTTTGTAGACTTTATTTCAATCTATGACTTATTTCGTATTAATTAACATTTTAGTATCAGTCTTACATGCCAGCTTGTCCAAGTTAAATATTACTAAATGTGTTTCAGGTTAAAATTTCCCATAAATTTATTTGAATATATAAGGATTTCTACCTTATTTTTGTATATTTGTTTTAATTAATGATGGCAATGGTTTTAAAATCCTATTAAATATTTATTAAACATTTTGTGACATATTTAATTTGTACATTTAAAACCATCACACCATTTAAATCATTTAAACCATTATGTGATTAAGCAATATTCATCTCTTTAGCTTGTTATAGTTGTGATTTTCTACTACTGCCTCTTAATGATGTCATTTATGCTTCCTGTTTCCTAGATAATAATTCCAAAAGTTTCATAAAAGTGTAGAGGGCTGTAAAAGTCTTGGAAAATATCTATATTTATGTGTCACAGAGTGAACAAAGTGGACACTCCACCAGATTTGTTAAGGGTGCCGTGTTATCTGTCCTTAGAAGAACCTTTGAAATACTGAGTACATTTACTGGATGACCCAAGAGGTTTTCTGCAGACTTATTATCTGCAGGTCCAGGTTCCCCCCCGCCCCCCTTGCTGCATGACATGATTGCTGTTATTCCGACAGGAAAATTACCTTTTTGTCCTGTAAATCTCAGTTGTAATAGAACAGTCTTACAGACACTTCAGTTCTAAAATGACATGGCAAGTGCGATAAGAAAAACAATGAACAAATAAAAAGTTGGAGACTGAGAGCAAATGCCTCTCAAACAAAAGGACAAATTGCTGTGATAACCTGTACTGACACTGAACAATACACCTCATTTGTTGTGTTGATCAGGGAATGTCTCCCATTTTCTTAGCACATTGTCAGGGTTGTGAAAGTATTAATGGAAAAAGTGTTTTCTTTATATTTTTGGTTTGCAAGAAATATTCTTTAAATATTTAATTTTTAAATATTCTTTATATGATCTGTGTGTCTGTGTGTATGAGAGAGAGCGGGGGGGAGGGAGATTATTATGTTGTTTATTATATGCATGCTTTAATTCCATTGCTCTCCATGCTACCCATGGATTTTTTATTTCTAGAGCTGAAGAAGGCTTACAGGTATTAATGAAAAGCTTTTCTTTTCTTTCCTTTCAACGAACTGATGGCTGGCATTAAGCTAGCTGGTGATCACAGACAAATAAAATAATTTGGTTGCTCTTTGTTCTCTCATGTATTATTCCAATAAGGATCCTCTGCAATAAGTAAATAAGATCTTCCTTTTCAGCATTTTCCAAGCCAGTTCATGCCCTTGAGTGTTTTAGGATTCATTAATTTAAGAATTAAAGAACACTCATGAACTATTAAATCTTCACCAATGCAAATATTACTAAAATATTGTAAGATCACTAGTCACCTTTCTCTTCATTGAAATTAACTGTCTATCTGTGACACCCACTAGAGTTATCTTACTCCATGTTAGTGATTTAAGCTGCTAGCCATCATCAGGTTTCTTCTGCCCACAGTTCTTCTGTGAGTGTAAAAACTATTTTTCTTCATATTTTTCCTTTAATTTCTTTACAGGTATTCCTCAACCTATAACCACAACTGACCCCAAAATTTCCATTGTTAGCAAGACAATTGTTAAGTGAGTTTTGTCCCATTTTACGACCTTTCTCACCACACTTGTTAAGTGAATCACTGCAGCTGAATTCTGTGAAATTATTATTTTTTAAAGGCAGCAGCAGGATTGCTACTTCAGATTGTCAAAGGCTTTTTCTGTGTCAAGGCTTTTTTTGTAAATGCTTTCTATTATATTGATAAGGAGCCTACTGTTTATCTAGATATTTCAACGAAAAAAATTCTCATTTATTATATATGGATGATTTGAAACTATGGAAAGTCAGAAATAGAAATCGAATCACTGACAAACACAGTCTGAGTATTGAGCACTGATATTTCAATGCACTTTGGCATGGAAAAATGTGCCACTGTATCCATAAAAAGGGGCAAAATCAATACATGTGAGGGAATTGAAATGCCCAATAGCCAACTAATTCAATGCAATGAAAATGAAGCCTACAAATATTTAGGCATTCTGCAGTTGGATAACATCAAGCATGGAGAAGTAAAAACTATTGTCAGGCGAGAGTACACCAACAGAGTTAGGAAAATTTTGAAGTCTAAATTGAATGGTGGAAATACAATCAAGGCCATAACTACCTGGGCAATACCAGTTATAAGATACACAGCTGGTATAGTTAACTGGACACAAGTTGATTTGGACATTTTGGACCAAAAAACCAGGAAACTAATGACAATACACTACAGTTTACATCCACGTGGTGATACTGATAGACTATATCTGCCCCGAAAATCGGGTGGCAGAGGATTATTACAAGTGAAGCAAACAGTTGAAGAAGAAAAACATGCACTGGCTGATTATTTAAAAGAAAGTCAAGAACATCTATTAATCGAAGTAAAGAACAAAAATCTATTGAAGGTCCAACAGACGAAACAAGAATACAAAAAATGTGATAAAATCAAGAATGGAGAGTTGGCAGAACAAAGCATTGCATGGCCAATTTCTGGAAAAAATAAAATATAAAGTGGACAGTGAAAAAACTTGGTTATGGTT
Organism: Thamnophis elegans; assembly: GCF_009769535.1. Lineage (NCBI taxonomy): Eukaryota > Metazoa > Chordata > Lepidosauria > Squamata > Natricidae > Thamnophis > Thamnophis elegans. The sequence continues at coordinate 48,171,312 of NC_045546.1, read as the reverse complement.
AACAGTAGGTACATTAAAGAAAGAAACAGAGTCACTAATCCTGGCTGCGCAAGAACAAGCTATCTGCACAAATGCCATTAAGGCCAAAATCGAAAAATCCTCTGATGATGCCAAATGCAGACTTTGCAAAGAAGCTGATGAAACTGTTGATCACATACTCAGCTGCTGTAAAAAAATTAAATAATTAAATCCATTAATACATGAGCAGTTCCAGTAATACGCTACTCAACTGAAATCATCAACTGGACTTTGGCTGAACTGGAAAATGTTGACCGGAAAATGCACTTTTGAATATCTACCATACTTTGCATCCACTAAGTGACAACAACAGGTTATACCTGCCAAGAAAAATAGGAGGTAGGGGGCTATTGCAAATCCATCAAACTGTAAAAGAAGAAAAATTAAGTTTGAATGATTATGTGAACCAAAGTACAGAAAAATTGTTACAGGCTGTGAAAATGGAGAACAGTATAAAAACAACAGAAAGAAAGGCAGAATATAAGGAAAAACAACTGGATGACAGATTAAATAGATGGAAAACCAAAGCTTTGCATGGACAGCACTTGAAAAACATTGAAGGAAAATGTGATGACAACTTAACATGAAGATGGCTTAAGATGGGAACCATCAAGAAAGAAACGAGAGGTTTAATACTCTCTGCTCAAGAACAAGCACTACAAACTAATGCCATGAAAGCGAAGTTACAAAAATCCATTGACAATCCAAACTGCCGACTTTGCAACAACAAAGTTGAAACTGTTCCACATTTAATATGTGAATGCAGCAAAATTGCACAAACTGATTACAAAGCTAGACACAACTGAGTTGCTAAATTAATCCACTGGTCATTATGCAAAAAAATATGACTTACCTGTACCCAAAAAGTTATGGGAGCACAAAGTTGAAAAAGTTACCGAAAATGAGAAGGTGGGAAATGAGAATCTTATGGGACTTTCGACAGATCATCATTTGGAACACAACACGCCAGGTTGCACTTTGTTGAGATATTGATTTTCCTAGTCCACCATCACCCCCAAATCTTTCTTATGTTTAAGTGTTATATAGCTGAGTGAGCAATTTGTGTTATTCTGAATAAGTTTTTTTGGGGGGGGGAGTTTACTTGCCCCACCACTTTTTTTCCTTTAATTGCATTTTCATATGTCTAATTGATTTGTAGTTCAACTTAGCACTTAAGTTGGAAAATTTATTTAGCTAAAGGGCTTTTTGTTTAACCTCCAAAATTCTACTTCTTTCTTTATTATAATCTTCTAGTTTGGCTTAAGATCCCACAAGCTTTCAAATAATTTATTTTGGAAATATTTCTATCTCTAAAAGTAGAATATAAAGGCAAGATTAAGCAAATTTATGCACATTTTCCAGTCAACACTAGATATATTTTCTCAGATATAAATCTCAAGCAACTCTGTGCTCAAGAATGCAATCTTCATAAAAGGGTAGAATTGTACAGGTCAACCAGATTTGATTAATAAACATGTATCCTAATTAATAGTCATAAAGTTCCTGGGGTTATTTCTCTTACAAAAATGAGCAAACATACATTTTCCATAACATGACAGCATTATATGAAACATTCATGTTTTTGTACCAATGTTCAGTATCAAAAACACACTAGACTCTGCCTGATGCTTAAATTTTCAATAAAGGGTTCAGAATCCTGCATTATTTTCCCTTTTTTATTTTGAGTTTTTCATAGATTATATAATGAATACAAACATTATTATTCATCAAGACGCTTAATTAATAAAATGATTCTGTGGGTTCAAATGAGTAGACTGTTGTTCATAAAAGTTTATTTAATGGAAAACAGTTCCTTAGAAAGAATGGGGAAAAAAACCTGAGAACAGTTCATGCAGATATGCCTGGAGAGAGAAAAAGCTTTTGCAACCACTAATTTGAGCTGTAAAACAACACGTTGATTGCTATTATTATAACAGGATTAGTCACATGTTGGCATTCTGTAGCTAAGGATAGAGAAGGCAGGTACAATCCTCCAATCAGTTCATTAAGCCGAGTATTTTGGTTGCATCACACTGTTTATATTTCTGTTGATATTTTGCTCTTTAATTCTGTTTATTGAGTTTGGTAACATGGTTATAAGTTTATGTTTCTCAGTGGATTTCTCTAGGTCCACATAAGTGGAATTCTAATCCATTTCAATTTGGTTGTTTGCAGAGATCTTGGATTATATATCTTATTTTGCTTTCTTTAAAATAACACAGTTGTTCAAGGTAGGACATATGTTCTCTATTTTATTTCTACTATTCTATATTCACATTACATATACAATTATAAATATGCTAAATGTTAATTATTTGAAAGCTATTTGCTTCCAAATATTGAAAATGGGGATTTGTGATTGGGCAAGTATTTCTACATTACAATCTTTAGCAGATATGTTGAAGCTGCTAGGAATTATTTATTCAGTAGCATCTAGATGGCATACTGTATATAGATTTCCACTGTGGATATATGCAAGCAACTTTATCACAAAATTCTGAACCAGGAGTATATAGAGTATAGTATATTGTCAGATTAATCCCATATCTCTTCAATATCTGACAAGAAAAACCATGATGCAAGAAAGAATATGACATATTGTTCTGACAATCTTAATGTGATGCAGGGGATGCAATAAGTGAAGGTGCAGACGAAAGAGTCATCTCCCTTTTCAGGAGGTTAAACTGATGGATTGAGAGGCCAGAACTTGGTGACAGCTACAAAGGACTGGGGCAGCACAATTCCTAGAACCTGTAGTTTATGGGCCAAGTACTCTCTAGCTATCCTGCTGAATAAACTCAGGAAGCAACAATGATGTGAATCTGTCCTGATCAGTGACGTGTAGTCAGGGGAGGCAGGGGAGGCAGAGTCTCACCACTGTCATCATGAAAAGAAAAAAAAATGAAGGAAAAAGGCTGAGGTAGTTGCTGCCAGAGTCATAGTGGATGACTCTGCTTAGTGCTGAACTGTTTAAAAAAGCCTCTAAAAAAGTGCTCTCTACAGGAGGAGGTGGGAGAATCACGTGCCTCATTTAGTCTGACTTTATGATCACTTGAGCAGAGTTAAGCAAGGTATAAAGGCGGAAAAATTCCTTATGTAGATGAGGCACGTGGTTCTCTTGCCTCCTCCTGTAGAGGGCATTTTTTAGAGGATTTTTTAAACAGTTAAGCAGAGTCATCCATTGGGGACTCTGGCAGCAGCTAACCCAGCCTGACCTCAACAGCTTTTGCCTTTTTCCTTTTATATTTTTACATTTTCATCATGGCAGGCAAGAGCAGAGTTGAAATCCTCTGTGAAACAGCTGGAAAAGGTATGTGGGTTGGAGGGAGGGGGAGGAATTCAAAATTAATGTAATTTGTAAGTAATTGTAAGTAATTTGTGTGTGTGTGTGTGCGCGCGCGTGGGCGCGTGTTTGTTTCTTCACTCAAACAAACTCTCTCTCAATTTGAGAGAGAGTTTGTTTGAGAAGAGAGGGAAGTGGGGTAGGAGAGGCAGGGAGGGCAGCCTTTTACCCGCCTCTGCTGGCGGGCTGGCACTTTCTTTCTTTTGCGGCAAAAGAAAGAAAGCAGCTTTTGCCCGCCCCGCCGCTATGTCCGACTTGAAAACATTCCAACTTGAAAACATTCTGACCTTGGAACAGGAAGTGTTCTGTAACACAAAATATGTGAGTTTTATTCCAAATGTGAAACAAAACCTGACTAACTAGAATATTTTACTATTACAACTAAGGTTATTTTTATTTATTTTATTTATTTATTTAAAATATTTATATAGTTGCATACTGAAGTGCATCTAGATGGCCTAGGCCCTAGGAATAGGGAGTTCTCAAGATGAATGAATTTGAAGGAAGGAATGAGATCTTACCCCATAATATTTTTTTTGCCAGATGGCATCATAGGCTGATTAGTTCTCTTTTTGGGTTCTTGAGGTATTGCCAAGTCAAAAACAAAATACAGATCCAATTCTGACTGCATTTATCATACACATGCTCATGTTACATCTAATTCTGTGATACTTGCACTGGACACCTCCCAAACATTATAATGTAATTATCTCTGCTCTCTGTTTGATATGTAGGCCTACCTGAAGTAGCCAAAGTTATAATGGAGAACATATATTCAGTCCTGAATGTATTTTGTATAGTATCTTCCTATATTTGACAATTATTATTTCTCTTCTAATGAAAGTTCACAGAACATGTTGCTAAGGTGATTTGTTTAGGGCAAGGAGTAAAGCATAAACATCCAATAAAAGCTACAATATTATTAAATGCATAATTCATTTCTGTTCAATGACATCATGAATTATCTTGTTTCCTTTCCCAGTTCTCTTATGGGTGTTAATAATGAAAACAAAACCCAGGTGGACATTAATACCATTCCATCACTGACAAGCTGATAGTTCCTTCTTTTCTTTTTTTTCTTTTGTTGCTTTTTCTCATATCCTCCTTACTATCAGGTTCATTATAGAGAAAATACATATTTTGTTTTAGCATACATAAAAGATATGCTCTATTATTCTCTGTAACAAGTGAATTCTAGATAGAAACATTATTGTTATCTTTCATGATAGGATAGAGACAACAATTGCTATTTTTTTCTATTTGAATAAATGATTGTGATTTTGATTTATTCATATAATAGTGTTTAGTAATGCTAGACTTATTTATCAAAAATGCATAAATCTGCAACTTTCTGAAACTTACTGTGAGCAAATCATTGTATTTTGTAGCTTTCCAGGAATATTTAGTGACTAGGTCGACCGGAAGTTGTCCAGCTGAACAGATGTGGGGTGTGTGAGCTCTTCAGAGCCTCACGTGAACCCTGTCTGACAAACAAATTCTGAGATCCTTTTTGTAAAATTCTAAAAAATATGCATAAATCATTAAAATCAAGTCTAAATAGAGTCCTGAACTCAGAGAAGCAGGAACTGAAGGAAGAAGGGGGAGAGATAATGAAGGTGGGAAATAAAAAGCAGAAAAAAACTTCATTGAGTTCAACAGTGGTATAGGGAAAATTGAAAATTGAAAAGGGGGGATGTGTCCCAAGAAAAGGAAATAAAAAGTAGACAAAAGATCTCACTGAGTTTGACAGTGGCATAGGGAAAATTGAAGAGGGGGGCTATGCCCCAACAAGGGAACATGAAATATATTACAATAGGAAATTATTGAGATTTAAAGACAGAATTACAAATTTGGGTTGTGTAAGGATGCATAATTATATAAATATAATGATGAGAATAGCTGGGAATTTTAACCAGGTCTACATCTCAGCCAAAAATAGGCTGGGGGGGATGTTTAAAAACAAAATAATTATATATGTATACTTTTTTCCCTCTCTTTAAAAAATGAGGAAGATATATGTTAAAATTAAATATGTATATTGAAAAGGAATTATAAATACCATCAACATAAAATGTTGACATTAATGGCTGTGTGTTGCGTTATTTTGAGGAGACAGCAGAGTTTTTTATTTTTTTTATTTTCATTTTCATAACATATAACCACATGTATACTATTACATAGCCAACATCATATTATATTATTAAATATTTACATCAATTCATCTCCCCAAAACAATTAAACAATTATTGGCTCTTCTGCTCTCCATACACCATATTTGTACCTTATCAATAATTTTCTTCTCCCTCTCCACCTCCTCCCTACCTCCTTTCTTCCCTCTGTCGTCCTTCTCTTCTCTACTTCCCCTTCCTCTCTCTTTCTCCTCTCTCCCCTTTCCACTCCTTCTTTCTCTCCTCCCTTCCCCTCCCTACCTCTCTCCTATCCTTTTGTCTTTCCTTACCTCTCTCCTCTACTTCACACACTTCATCTCATTTACTTGGTGTATTTCAGCTTCTGAGCGAGCTCCATTTCAGTTGTCCACCTGATTTGAGGAAGATCAGGGTTTCCAAACCTAAAGCAGATAGGTAGAGTAATTTTATTTCTGCCTATTTGGCAAGGTGTAAAAATTGTATGTTTCCAGATGACTGAACCCTTTCCTGATCAGCTTGGAACTGGTGCCCATTACTTCTGCTCTTGGAAACCCACAGCCTGCTGAACCTGTACATAATAGTGCATTTACTTTTTTGGGAGAAAGTCTTGTAATTCTAGTTCACACTGCACAATATCTGATTCTAGGAGAAAACTCCAGCCTTCTACACCATTAACTCAACCATTAGACAACAGGCATGGGGTAAGAATTTTGGAGAACTTAAACACATTCTAGGAACATATTTGTTCTAAAATGCCTAGACATTTTGTTAAAATGGGCATAACATTAGTGAAACTGATGTATCTATACTAGATATGGTACAGTACATGGTCTATGACTCTATTTCACTCATTTTGCAAGAAGAGATGCACTGAACAGTGTGCTAATGTACTATATCAGCCCTTTAGGAGACACAAAGGCAAGACATTAAATGTAAATGCTCTTTATTTGTTCATGGATAAGAGATTGAAAAGGTAACTGACTTGCCCTGCAATCATTAAGCCTGGCAAGAATAAGCAGCATAATACGTGTTAGGTAAGCTCCCCATTAGGAGAGTGAGTACGTTCAGAGAAGTGTTGTGAGAGAGTTGTTGGAGATCACACAAAATCTCTTTGAAGTTCTGAGTCCCATGCTAATTTATCTCTAATAAAACACAAGGATGCTAAAGTGTGGGGGCAAATCCATAAAGCTGCTGGGTTTTATTTCTATGAATTGCCTCTAAAGGATTGAATATTGAAAGCCTTAAATCACTTGAGACGAATGTTAAATTAACTCAGAAATGTTATGAAACCAATGAATGCATTAAGAGAGCATGCAAAGATGGCTCTTCAAAATTTTCACTGAACCATTTTTTAATGAACTGTATTTTAATAAATGTTTTGTACAACATTTTAGCCTTTTTTTCATTTTGAATGAGAAATGTTGATTTATAGCAGAATAAAAACATCAAGAAATTGTTCAGGCAGTTTCATTAGATTTGTTTTCTACGTGGACTTATTTTGAGCCAAAAAACTATCTACAGATATCCCCAGTTTGTGGAAGTTGTGTGGTTGGAAGGAACTCAATTTTAGCAAGAGTAACTAGCTATGGGTGTTTGGATCTCCTAGATCTGGGCATGCTATATTCCAATATTAACTTCGATGGGGTTGCACTTCCCTACAGATGATCAACAATTTGGGGATCTTTCTGAACTCACAGCTCCTGCATCTATGGCCAAGGGAGTTGTTGCCAAATTGAATCTGATGTGGCATTTACACCTTTTCCAAGATAAGGGAACCATTCAGACAGTCACTCATACCCTTGAGACTATTGCAATACACTCTACATCAGGGGTGTCAAACCAGATTGCATTGTGGACCATATTGTGACATATAGGGATGTTTTTTGCCTTTGCGGAGCTGGGGTGGGCGTGGCTTATATCTGGCCAGTAGGCTGCCACTTTGATAGGTCTGGTCTACATGGAACTGCCCTTGAAGACTATTTGGAAGCTTCAGATGGTCCAGCACGCAGCAGCACCTGCAGTGAAGGTGGAACGCCCCTCTGCTTTATGAGATGTAATGGCTGTCAGATTGCTTCTGATTGCAATTAAAAGTACCTATAAAGGCCTACATGGCCTAAGGCCTGATTGATTGCGGGATCACCTATTTCTCATAGTATTTGCCCAATCACTTTGATTTGTTCCATCAATTAAATGATGCTATGATAGAGCACCTCTTCTGCTCAAAGCATATTTCATTTGTTGTCCATGTTTGCTTTACTGGACTTATTACTGATGTCACAATTTATTTTGTTTTATTCAGTAATTAATTCAAAGGTTTCCGTTTCACAATTAGTGGCAAAGGTTTGTAAGCATTTCATTAAATTAAATATAGAAAACATCACTCTGTTATCTATGCATAGAAGTACATGGAGTATGGGAAATAAGATAATGGTAGAATCTTTTATTATCAGATTACTGCATTAAACAAAAGAGAAGTTAAAAAAGTTGAATAACAGCAAGCAAACAGCAACCGATGGAAGAGATTTCCAACTTCTACAATAATAATGCTAAAATCAAAATTAGTTGAAATGTATAAAAGCTGCATACAGGTTTCAGAGGTGCACACAATTAACCATTCCATCTCACAGGGTCAGTCATGAACCCCCAAACATCAAACAACAACCTTTTCCCCAACTTTCCAAGAAACATGATTTTAAGTCATATTTTTAGCAAAATGTCAAAACACAAGGAAACTAGCACATACAGGAAGCCAGTTCAGAATAGTGCATAAAAAATAGATTATGGTTGTCCTCAAGCTTGTTGTTAAGTGAGTCACACCTAATTTAATACTTTTTAACATTTTTTGCCATGGTTGTTAACAATCACTGCAGTTCTTAAGTCATGCAGTTGTTAAGTAAATCCAACTTTCCCCATTGGCTGGTAAAGTAGCTAATGGTGATCACAACTGTCATAAATATATGCCAGTTGCCAAGTGCCCAAATGTTGATCACATGATGTAGGGATGCTGTGACAGTTATAAGTGTGAGGACTAGTTCAAAGTCCATTTTTTGTGTAAATTTGTACAGTCCCTAAACAAATGATTGTGAGGACTATCTGTAAAATCAAAAACAACAAGTTCTAATCCTCCCTTTGACATTAAAACTGGCAGAGTTTGGCCAAGTTACTCTGTCTTAGCTCAGCCTACCTTGCCAAGTTGTGGAGAAAATAAGAGATAAAAATATGTACATTATCTTGTGCTGAAAAAAAATAAGCAAATATTTGCATAATTTAGTAAAATAATTACTTTAAAACTGTAAATATTAGGGTTCATGCATGGACATGTGCATGTATGTGCACACTCAAAGCCATGCATTCACAAAAAACAAACAAAAATGTTAAAATACCTTTATTATCAGAATGGATATTTAGAATCAGAACAAAGTCATTAAATCTTCCTTATGTTACAAATTTATTTCCCATTACCAGATTTCAGCCTAGGTTTTTTTTAAGATTATAGCAGGGGGAAAAATGGTGAATAATGGCACCGTAATAGTCTGCAATTTTCTGGTTTAAAAAGCAGAAGTTTTGTGCTTAGCAGGCCATGAATTTAAATAACCTTAAAGGAAAAAATGTCATCTTTTAAAATAAGTAAGACATGAAATGTTAAACCCAAACCTAGTTGTATCAGAAAAAAGCCAATTTCATAAGAATATTTTAGCAGAAAATTAGAAACTACTTAAAATTTATACAGTCTATGGAATGGCTTAAACATATTAGTTTGTTGAAAGTAAACCTGAAGGTCACAACAATTGGGTAAAAATGAACCTGCTAAATTTTGAATATATGTACATATGTATAGTATATGCATGTATGTATGTATATGCATGTGTACACACACAGAGAGAGACACACACACACACAGTCCTTGACTTACAACAGTTCATTTAGTGACAGTTCAAAGTTATAACACCACTGAAAATATGACTTATGACCATTTTTCACACTTATGACCATTGCAGTATCCCCATGATCACATGTTCAAAATTTAGATGCTTAACAACTGACCCATATTATGGTGGTTTCAGAGTCCCAGGAACATGTGATCACCTTTTGCAGCAAAGCAAAGTCAAGGCAGAAGCCAGATTCACTTAACAACCATGTTACTAACTTAACAACTTCAGCGTTTCCCTTAATAAGGGTGGCAAGAAAGATCATAAAATGAGGCAAAATTCACTTAAGAAATGTCTCATTTAGCAACGTAAATTTTGGACTCAATTGTGGTCATACATTGATGACTACCTGTATGCACACACACACACACACACACACACACACACACTATTCAACACCACTGACAATATTTCTGTACTACAAAGTGACCTTAACTATGTATCAGAATCGTCAAACAATTGGCAACTCCAAATTTCAACCAACAAATGCTCTATCTTACACATTTGCAACAAAAATCCGAAAACCAAATAGAAGCTGGGCGGATATGACCTCGTAGACAACCTTCACTCAGTCAAAGACCTAGGAGTACTCATCTCAAACAATCTAAGCCCCAGAGCTCACTGTAACAGCATTGCAAAAAAGGCATTAAGAGTTGTTAACCTATTTTTGCAAAGCTTCTTCTCCAGTAACATTGTCCTGTAAACTAGGGCATACAAAACTTTTGCCAGACCAATTCTTGAATAGAGTTCGTCTGCCTGGAATCCACACTGTAAATCGGACATATAATCCAGCGAGTTCAGATGTATTTCACGAAAAGAGTTCTCCACTCCTCTACTCACAATAAAATACCTTATGACACCAGACTTGAAATTTTGGGCTTGGACAAACTAAAGGTAAACCACTCCAAACTCAATTGCAGAAAGTATGACTTCAGCAACAGAGTGGTCAATGTATACAATACACTACCCAACTCTGTTGTTACATCCTCAAACCCCTGTAACTTTAACCTTAAACTTTCTAGTCTGGACCTCACTCCTTTCCTAAGAGGTCTGGAGGGGCGTGCATAAGTGTACCAGCATGCTTACCACCCCTGTCCTATTGTCCCCATTTATTCATACTCATTTCCTGTGTTCATGTCCATGTCTATACTTATATGTGTTATCTCGTACATGTTTGACAAACTAAAAAAATAAACAAACACACACACAACACACACACTTTTTCACATTTACGACCATTGCATGACCACCATTCTCATGGTCATGTGATCAAAATTCGGACACTTGTTAATGATATATATATATATATATATATATATATATATATATATATATATATATATATATATATATATATATATATATATATATATATTTATGAGGGTTGCAATGTCCTGTGGTCATATGATAACTTTTGGTGACCTTTTGATCAGCAAAACCAATCGGAAGCCAGATTCATTCAACAACCATGTTGAATGTTAACTTAACAACTGTAGTGATTCACTTAACAGTTAGTGCAAGAAAATAATAGAATAGGGCAAAACTCACTTATCAACTGCCTTGCTTAGTCTTTGAAATTTTGGACTCAATTATGGTAATAAGTCAAGGACTACCTGGACTTTTGTCTATTTTATTTACTTTTAAACATTTTTAAACAAGTATATTTGTTTGGTATAAAAATCTAGGCACTGGAATGCCCAATTGCAATTACCACTTTATGGGGGGAAAAATCATTTACACTGTGATATTCATACAAATTTCACTATCCAAAAACAGGTACAAGACATATTGGAAAGTCAATTTCATTGCATTGCATTACATGTACAATGTATTAGAGATACAAAACATATATTAACACATATTAAATAATTTAATCAAGCTTCTTATTTAAAAAATAACCTTTTTTTAAAATCACCCTTTACCAATTACTGCACATAAATGAATTTTGGACCATGTGGCACTTTATTTTATCACCTTGTTTACAATTTTCTCTCTTTATGCATCATATAGTCAGGATAATGCACCCTTTTAAACCCTGACAATGCAATTTACATGCAAGCCTTTTCAAAGACTAATCCAACTACCATAATTTCAGTGGGCCTTATTCTCAGTTGGATAAATAGAAACTTGCAGCCAAAGAAGTTTTATGATTCATATTCATTGGAGTATCTTCTCCTTGTAGGAAAAGGAAAATATGAAATGTGCTTATGCTCACACATACAAGGGGGTAAAGGCTCATATTTTCATATTAGCTTAAGGAATTTACAGTCAGAGATCAACTGGACACAGCATATTAATAAGAAGATAAGCAAGATGAAGAATCTCTTAACTCAGAAGTCAAGCAGCCTAACTGAAGTATCAGTGAAGAAGCCAGTTCATGGCTTGCTGAGTCAAATGCTGCAGTAGATGATTCAGACACTGAATTGGAATCAAGGCCACTTAACCTTTGAGAATGTCACTGTAGATGTGTGAAACCAAAAGTGTCTAAGGATAAATAGAGTTCTCTTGCAAAGAAAGTCTTGAATAGAAGTTTTGCACAGATAAATCATGGTGGTGTTCTTCAGCAATGCAGACTGTTTCTGGCTTTCTCAGAATTGTATTGGGCAATGGGATACTGTTTGTAACACCTCTTTATTTGAGGAGTTGTTCTATGCAGGTTTCTTGAATCCTGTACAAACACAATAGCTGCTATTTCCTCCCCATTCCCCCCTTCATTGCTAAACTTAGTGTGGTTATTCATTTGGACTGCTTACTGGAAGCAGTGGCTTCAAGCACATTACTAATTGCATTGTAACTCTCATCTTCTCCTATATTACCTTGAGCTGGTTGTGGCAGCATCCATTATCTGGAAAGCTTGTGTTTCCCATGTAGGGAAAGAAAAAAAAGTATCAGCAAGGAAATGAAGAACTTTAACACAAAGAAGCATTCAGAGTAACCTTTGAAGCATAAAGACAAGGATGTCATGACAAAAAATGAGATCAGAAAGCTTCTTAAAAAGAAAGCAATTAAAACATTGCAGATAATACTTACCATACTTAGTACATTGTTATGGTATTTTGTGTTAATCAAAAGGGTAAGTGATCCTCTATAGTCTTTGAACAATACATGTCTTGTGCTAATTTCATTTTACTGCTGTTGACTAGCATAATTATTCTTTCTGCATCACTGTGGTGGCACAGTGGTTAGAATACAGTATTGCAGGCTAATTCAGGTCACTTCCAGGAGTTCAATCCTAACCGGCTCAAGGTTGACTCAACCTTCTATCCTTCTGAGGTTGGTAAACCGAGGACCCAGATTGTTGTGGGCAATAGGCTGACTGTGTAAACCGCTTAGAAAGTGCTGTAAAGCACTATGAAGTGGTATATAAGTCTAAATGCACTGCTATTGCTATCTTTAGGAGAATGCAAAAAGCAAATTAGAGGAATGGCCTGTAGAAAGGCTCTATGCCTGAAAAATGTAAAAAACACACAAGGCAGCTTTATATTGTCCTAGCATCTGCTCATATTGGAAGACGTAGCAGGGTGGCCTTGGTCAAACGTCTGATTAATTGTTTTTATGTTTCCATATGTTAGAGCTCAGCATTGCTTTCAAATCATCTTCCAAATTTTATCCCCAACTGTGTCATTAGTTCCAAGGAACACTTTTCTTAGCAAAGAAATAAACCTTCAAAGGCAAACATGGTAAAGATTTCACATTTGCAGTAATTATCAAGCAGTGATTACTACTAATCAAAAATCTTTGATTAAAAATGTTCCCTCAGTGTCTGTCCTGATAATTACTCTGCAATCACTAATCCTAAAATAATGTAATTGAAGTTACAGTACTGATGCACTACTCAACTATTCTGATGCTCCCACAGTCTCAGTTATCAAAAGTGGAACATGTTATTAGTCATCAGAAGAATTATCTTTTCAGCACAGAAGCATATTTAGGGACCTAGCATGATATATAGAGAAGCTGAAAGGTTTAGATGTAATGCTAGAACTTTCCACAGAGTGATTGTCAAATTTGAGTATTTTAATGTGAAAGAAAGAGAAATTATGCAGTACACAAAGTATAACCATATTGACTGTTTGTATTTAATTTTACACACTTTTAACTAAAAAGTGAACATCAAGTCAATGCTAGGTAAATTATTTGTTGGTTTCCCTTGCAAAGTATATAACTATGGCCAATGATTCTTCTCATTTTTCCTAGACTACTATAAACAAATTCAGAAATATGGATTTAATGAGAATGTCTGGTGTGAAGTGGTATAGAAAATTTAGTAATAGATATTTCTTACATTGCTTAGTATCAGTTTCACTGGTAAAAACTGAAAGTTATTTTTCAACAAGTCAAAATTATTTTATTTTAGAAGTTTTGTAGTTTAGAAGAGTCCAAAATTCAACTAAGCTAAATGGTCAAAGTCCACTTCAAAAACTGCAAGATTAGGTAAAGTACAGGCTGTCAGAATCCAAGTGGGCTATCTAAAGAGCCATAGCTGGCATTGTTCCTACAACCACATTTCTCAAAAGCTGAGATCTTTTCCCTGTCTGTTTAAACATATCATCACTGACATTCATATGGCTCATCACAGAATGCAGACTTTTTTCCCAAGAGCAATAGTAATCTCAAATAACTAATAGTGCAAATCTTTGCAATTTCATTGCTTTTGGGCCTATAATTCTTCATTTTCCATTTCCCACATCTGATGTAGGATGATCTCACATCTAATTATTAACCAAAATCAATTCTGCTTAGCTTTTTGAGAGTAGCTGTAGTTGGATACTGTCATCTGCTCTGAGATAATAACATTACTCTCCATTCTAAAATGTAGCAGTTTGATGATCTTTATCATAGTTTAGGATACCAATTGTGTTAAAAGGAAACAGCTGGCAATAGTTCTGCTGATGGCTAGCTTCAAATATAATAGCAAGTATGTAAAAAATTGCTGAATGGGGAGCTATCCGGTTATGTATTGTACTGCTGTGAAATCTGAAGATTATCAATGCAAATTGAAAATGATGTGTTTCTCCTGCCACCTGACATTCTTTGCCTGTTTCACATATTGTTTAAAGATTCAGGGAGACAGAATATTGATACATCCTCAGTTGAAATAGAAAGTGGTAATAATTTAATGGACCTGTAAATTTAAACAGAATTACTGTATGCCTCCAAACACTGTGTTAATGGCCAGGTATAGATTATATATTACCAACTATAGTCAACTTTCTTTTTCTTTTTTAATCCTATGATCTTAATGCATATTTCTTATAAGAGGATTTTATTGTATTTTATTTTTTCTTCCTTTGCACTTTTATACTTGCATTAGGAATGCTGACCCAAATTAGAACTTTAAAAATATTCTATATTTTTTTATTCAGTACCAAAAAAACAGGGTTGTTTGCTACTTATGACTCATACTATACATTGATATATCTACTGAGAATCATAAATTACTGACTCTGGAGTGAGAAAAGCAGAGGTAGGTTTCCATTTTTTTTACTACCAGTTTACTCATGCATGTGTGTGCATGCGCAGTAGCATCTGGGTGAGTGGGCAGAGCCTCCTTCCACCACTACTACTGGTTTGCCCAATCCAGGATGAACAGGGAGCAATCCACTGTAGAGAAAAGCCTTATTAAAAATGAATGTGTAATGTTTATTTGCTTCTAATTTCATTTCAAGCAACCTTTTGATATGGTTTACATTTGGAACATTTTATATATTGAACATAACTGTGATAAGATATTAAATGATAGAAACTATGTATAAGTTAAAAATAATTTGAACATGGAAGAATAATTTTCAAGTCCAAATCTCTAAAATATTGCTTGTTTGATAATCAAACGGTTATTAGCAAATAAGCTTGCTCTTTCAAAACCAATGAACACTGATATATTACCTTTTTTTGACAGGGTATTAAACTCCCATGCAGGTTGAAGTGAGCATACTCTTCTAAAATCTATCAGTAACTACTAATTGCTTTCTCCGGTGGTTTTTTTTTTTTTTTTTTTGTAAATCCATCAAAAGGTGTAATTTAGAAAAGAGATTTAGCAAACAGTAGACAGAACAAATAAAGTCCCCCACCCCCCGGGATGAATAAAGTGAATGGTAGAGGAATCAATATGACTTTGTAATTCAGCTCACAAATTCAACAAGTGGAAACATTTAAAATTAAGCTCAAAACTCTTTTATAAAGACTGATACCTTAAAATTTATGCAAAAGACAAATTTAATGGAACAAAACTATATGCTTCTAGTTCAAATGCTTAAATTTATTTAATGTGTTTATAAGAGTAACATGGGAACCATCGTATGGCATTCATTTCATTTGCTACAATAAAAAATAGTAGTGGGCAAACATTTTCCACATTACATTGTGGAAATGGTTTGAAAATAAGATAAATTACTTTGCCAAATATAGGAATAGCTTAGAGCAGTGATCCCCAACATTTCGGGCACTAGGGACAGGTACCATGGAAGAAATTTTTTTCTGTGGAAGGGAGAGGGTGTAGTTTCATGTGCTGCCTGCATCCTGTAGATGAGGCTTCACTTGTTTGCGTGGACCAGTTTCTGGCATGCCACAGACTGGTGCCCATCCATGGACTGGCAGTTGGGGACCCCTAGCTTAGAGGTAGTCTTCAATTTACAATCACTATAGGGACCAAGAAATTCATTGTTAAGAGGTATGGTCATTAAGTAGGTGATTACATGACCACTCACCATTTTATGACCTTTTTGCCATTGTCATTAAGAGAATGACAACTAACCTTGCAATATTGTTGGGTTGTT
Source organism: Thamnophis elegans (assembly GCF_009769535.1). NCBI lineage: Eukaryota > Metazoa > Chordata > Lepidosauria > Squamata > Natricidae > Thamnophis > Thamnophis elegans. Next base: position 48,155,099 of record NC_045546.1, on the reverse strand, counting down.
AACTGAAACAACAGGTACAGTACTGAAAACAGGGAGGAGTTTATCTAATTGTGATACAGGCATATTTCCCCCCAAAGTTTTGTATATAGCTCTCTGGTCCATGGGCTTTAGGAGAGGGTGGTGTTTGGATACATAAACTACCTTTATACTTAGGTGAAGGTTGTAAAGATGCAGAGGATGTCTAGGTGCATTGTTAAGGAGCAGGAGAATTTTAAAGGGAAAAATTATTTTCCAAGCAAAGTTTATGTACAACTGTTCTTGTGTTATGTTCTTGCATCATCTATGATTTCTGATTGGCTCGAAAAAAAATGGATAAAGTGAACTTATTTTTCTTTGGAACCCATGGGGTCTTCTGTTGAAGACCCTATGGCCTCAGAAATGGCCCCAGAAATGACCTTAGTTTGACTCTGGTGATATTTCTGCCCCATAACAAAGTTAATCTGTCCTTGAATGCTTTATATCCAAGCATTGCTTTAGACTCTGTGTACATAGGTCTGTTCTAACAGCTTTCTTTTGTTTCCCAGAATAACCCAGTTTCATCCACACTGAATATCTGTTTAGCAAATGGTTCACTTCTGTTATAAGAACTGGTTTCATCAAGGTCATCCAGGAAAGGTTGAGCAGATTCATCAATGCTTGCAGCTTTACCTGATGCGTGTTTGTTGTGCCAATGAAATCTTCATTGAAACTCCATAAAGCAGCTATCACTAGCAGTGTACTCTTCACCTGTTCAGCATTGTGACAATGTTTCATGCCTTATTCTGAATTAAAAGAAGGCTAGTTGGAATACTCTTCTGTATTTTCTTCTGTCAGCTGTGACCAGGGGGGGCTTTTGCCCAGGTTCACCTGGTGCACCAGTTGCAGCCTATCTGTACCGGGAGGCACTTCTAATGGTCACTCACACCCTCGTCACCTCAAGACTGGATTACTGTAACGTGCTCTACATGGGGCTGCCCCTGAAGAGTGTTCGAAGACTGCAGTTGATCCAGAATGCAGCCGCGCGAGTGATATTGGGTGTACCTAGATACACCCATGTTACACCCATCCTCTGCGAGCTGCACTGGCTCCCTATTGGTCTCCGAATGCGCTTCAAGGTGCTAGTCATTACTTTTAAAACCCTACATGGTTTAGGAAGGGTAGTTGGAATACTTTGGCTACCTGAGAGACTGCCTCCTGCCACATATCTCCCAACGACCAACTAGATCTCACAGGTTGGGCCTCCTCCGGGTGCCATCGACCGGACAATGCCGGCTGGCGACTCCCCGGGGGAGAGCCTTCTCTGTAGCTGCACCGGCCCTGTGGAACGATCTACCCATAGAGAGCCGGACCCTTATCACTCTCCTGGCCTTCCGTAAAGCCACCAAGACCTGGCTGTTCCAGCAGGCCTGGGGCTGTTGATCAATGTCCAGCCCCACCTACACTGAATGGATGATGTGTAATTTTAATTATGTATTTTTATTTTTACATTTTTAAATGTTTTTAATCTGTCTGTAAGCCGCCCAGAGTCCCTAGTGAGTGGGCGGCATACAAATTTTATTAAATTGGAAATTGGAAATTTGATGTTCATGCCAACATATAATCAGTTTCATGCATGAGCCATGTTTGGTGTCTTGTTATGACTGAATCCATTCCTGGTGTTCATTTAATCAATTCTCTGATCTTTTCCTTATCCTTCAGAATACCTGAAATGGTGGAATGGGCCAACCCTTTTTCTTGTGCTATGATATTCACTTTCTTCCCCCTGTTATCCACTTTGATGACATCCATCTTCAATCAAGATTGATGGTTTTCATTTGCTTCTTGCTTCTTTAGCTGAACTAGAGCTTTTTCTCATTCCCTTTGAAGTCATCATCAGCCAAAATAAGAGCTTGTTAAATAAAAGTACTGTGTATATACAGTACTTTTCTACTGTATGAGAGGGGGGTGGGGGTGGAAAGAAAAAAAAAAGTTGTGTAACTGGTTCAGAATGATTTATCTTCAGATTTAGGATGGGAAGAGGAAATTCTGCATTGCAAGAATGTCTTTTCCTTGTTTGCAAAAACTTTATTTTTGGGGACAAAAAGCATGTAAATATTTGTTTAAATGTTGCATCTTTTTCTCAACCAATTCCTCATCTGCTTCATTTCTTGGTCACTTTCCCCCCACTTAGTTACAGAATCTGATTCTTAACAATTGAAGAGAATAAACAGTGAAGGTAAGATTCTGCATGCAAGCAAATTGTGAGGAAAAGCCAGTGTCTGCAGAAAAGAATAAAACCAGATCAAAATAGTGTGCAAAATGAAGGTCATGAGTTTATCGAACAGATAGATAATACATATTGCTCAGCTGTGTTTTATCCTCAAGTTAGGTCTCTGCACTTCGTATGATTTAGTCATTTTCACTAATACACAGAAATCATTGCGACAAAGGAAACACAATGAGATGAGGTAAAAGGGAGGAAGTGAGGAATTTCATCTGAAACATTAGGAAGCAGATTACTTTTTTTGGTATTAGCTAGTTAAGGAAACATGATTTATAATACAGTACAGTACAGAAATAATCAGACTTGAAAAAATATTAATCCAAGATATTCTGTCTTCATACAGCACTGAATTTTAGAGATAAAGTTGATAAAGTTACCTGCAACTTGCTTTACATGTAGAAATTCACTATTGCATGCATATAAAGGACATTCAGAAAAATGCATATTTGTTTTAGTTAATATGCAATAATCCAAATCATTCTCAGAAGCTTCAAAAATAAAATATCTGTGGAGATTCTCAATCATCCAGGCCATGGTTGTCCCACAGGTGCTTTTCAAAAGGAAACTTTTTGGTTTTTTTCTTAAAATGTTTCACTTTTCATCCAAGAAATGGGGAATGGAAGGATTTCTATTCTTTAGCAGTATAAGCATTAACACTCTGAAGCTGTCTGAGGGACTTTGAGACTATTGGGGAATTTATCTGTACCCTCAGGGTGCTTGTATAGTATTTAGTATTTTGTAGACTTTCAGACAGCAGTATACACTTAAAAGACATCACTCTGTTAATCCTGGACACAAGTGAAACATGTGCTGGCTGCACAATACCTGGATATCACTCAATTATGTGACCATGGGAAAGCAAAGGTTGTTAGCATGTGTCCTTCTGGAGTACTGAATGTCATTCAAGTGAGAACAGACCTCCAATTCTGAAGTAGCTAAATAGTGATCACATGATCACAGAAGCCCAAGACTCCACATAACTAAAGCTTCCTTATTTGTTTGTTTGTTCCTTTGTTATTTATAAATAAATAAAGCCTTCTGTAACAGCCAAATTTTTCAAGCTTCTGGAAGGCCATGAGATTAGGAGCTACTCTTGTCTCCAGAGTGGTGACGACCATGGGAGTTGGGCACATGCTGTTCCAGAAGTAAGAAATACCCCCAGAGAAGATCTGGATTGGGGTCATTCCTTCACAAACTAGAAAGCTGGAGACTTTCAAAGGATATTCTCTGTAGCCTCAGACCGGGTGGACAAAATCTTGATGACATCACAGAAATACAACATGGATAATGTCACTGTCACAGAAGTATTCCCTTTGCTGAAGAGAAAAGAGAAACTGTATATTTTCTGCTTCCCCATTTTGATAAAAAATATCTTTGGCTTCCTTTTTGCTATAATTATAAGCAAAAGTATAACTGGAACAAAATATTCCTTAACTGAAGGATCAGACACAAATACATCTACAAAGACCTGATAACACTGCTATGGTGTTCAAACTTTGGAAGGCTGAATATCCTGATTTAATGTTACATAAGGTAAACTGTGATAGAATTGTAGACAATTTTCACCCATTGGAATACAACTTCTTAGGCTGGTAAGATGATCACACTGAATGTTAAAATATAGCTAGTAGCTACATTTTTTTTTTTTTTCTTTATTCATAGGATGGGTATTTTTTAATTGAGAAGAGAAAATATCGAGGCTTTTACTATATGTATGCCAGAGGCAATTTTGCACACACTGGCTTGTTTTTAATCACATAAAGAGTTCAGGAAGAAAATCCGCATTTGTTCTTTCCTTCTGTCCCCCAGACATAAATAGCTGTTTTTTTTTTGTGAGTTTAAACTCACATCAACTGTTTGCTACTGCCCAGAAAAAGTGTGACATTCAACTCAGAGGATTTAAATACTTCCTGTCTTCTTCTTACCCGCTTTTCTCAACGTGCTTTGATGTCCCCAGGCAGAATACCAATTGAGGGTTCCTAGGTGACAAAACTTTTTCTAACTTCATTGTTATGCGTACAACCTGAATAAAAATACCAACTAGGCTCCTAAATGTATATCTTTACATTTTCATGGTTTTAATTATATTCAATTTAAAGAGAAAGTTACATTTTGTTGATGGAAAATATATTAACAAAATTTTTAACAAAATGTTATATGAGATATGAATACATAGAAAGTTCACATGCGTAGACAATTCCAAAGATGTTCTAATCATCTAACATCTTGTTTATAGTTCACTTTATTTGAACAGTTAGTGTGAGAATAAAACAAATTCTTTCTCAGTTATATTATTAAGTGACTACCATTTGAATCTATTTAGATACATTATAGTGCACCGATGTGAAACTCGACACATCACATTGCCATCATGTGATGTTTCATGACATTTTTCCCTTTCATGGAACTGGGGTGGGCATGGCCTACATGTGATGCATCTGGCCCGTGGGCTGCCAGTTTAACACCCCTGCTATAGTCAGGGGTGTTTATAGGGGGTACCTATAAAAGTTCAAAGGATAAGGTAGACCATAATCTACTACTAGATAAAGTAGAAGAATGTGAGTTAGATGGCATCACCACCAGATGGATTTGTAACTGGCTGACTCAACATGTAGTCCTCAATGCAACTGCATCTACATGGAGAGAAGTGTTGTGGCCGGCAAGAGCTGTTAGAGCTGTCGCCAGACTCCGACAGCAAGGGGTCTTATGAGTCGGTCTTGGAGAAGGTGGAGGACCCTGGACAGGGTGTCGACTCCAAGCAGGGCGAGGAGAGACTGGTTAGCCACTAGGTGGCGGCAGAGCATTGGATCAAAGGGAATGTTCATGAAAGCATTTGGGAGTTGTATCAGGATGCGTGCAGGCGTAGGTCTACTCAGCATAAAGGACAAAGGAGTAACTACAGGAGGTGATTGCGAACAGCTGAGCTGATCAAGATCCCCTCCTGCTGATAAAGAGACTGCTGATGCCACACCCTGGTTGCAGAAGTCAATGTTCTGTTCCCGTTCTAGTGATTGTTCTTGTTCGCATTCACAAACCGAGAGAAGCCAACTTGGATAAGTGGTTTGAGATAAGAGAAGCCGGGTTTACATTTTGGTGTGAGTTATCGGACTTTCTGCCGGAGCTCATTATCTTTGTTTATTTGGGCTTGCAGCCAACAAGAGCTTGGACTGATTAAAATAAACCTTTTTAGTTACGTGGCTTTTGGTTTTCATTCCTGGACGGAGAAGGGAGGTCAGAACAGGAAGTATGCAGTGGAGTACCCCAAGGCTCTGTTTTAGGCCTAGTACTCTTCAACATCTTCATCAATGATTTGGATGAGGGAATAAATAAGGAACTCATCAAATTTGCAGATGACACCAAGCTGGCAGGAATAGCCAACACTCCAGAAGATAGGCTAAAGATACAGAAGGATTTTGACAAACTTGAACAGTAGGCACTATCTAATAAAATGAAATTCAGTGGTGAAAAGAGTAAGGTTCTACATTTAGGCAAGAAAAACGAAATGCACAGGTACAGTATAGGTGGTACCTTGCTCAGTAGTAGTAACTGTGAGAGGGATCTTTGAGTCCTAATGGACAACCATTTAAATATGAGCCAGCAGTGTGCAGCAGTTACCAAAAAAGCCAACACAGTTCTAGGCTACATAAACAGAGGGATAGAATCAAGATCACGTGAAGTGTTAATACCACTTTATAATGCCTTGGTAAGGCCACACTTGGAATACTGCATTCAGTTTGGGTCACCACGATGTAGAAAGGATGTGGAGACTCTAGAAAGAGTGCAGAGAAGAGCAACAAAGATGACTAGGAGATTGGAGACTAAAACATATGAAGAACGGTTGCAGGAATGGGGTATGTCTAGTTTAATGAAAAGAAGGACTAGGGAAGACATGATAGTAGTGTTCCAAAATCTCAGGGGTTGCCACAAAGAAGAGGGAGTCAAACTATTCGCCAAGGCACCTGAGGCAGAACAAGAAGCAATGGGTGGAAACTAATCAAGGAGAGAAGCAACTTAAAACTGAGGAGAAATTTCCTGACAGTTAGAACAATTAATCAGTGGAACAGCTTGCCTCCAGTAGCTGTGAATGCCCCAACACTGGAAGTTTTAAAAAAGATGTTGGATAGCCATTTGTCTGAAATGGTATAAGGTTTCCTGCTTAGGCAGGGGGTTGAACTAGAAGACCTCCAAGGTCCCTTTCAACTCTGCTATTGTATTGTATTGTATTGTAACTATAACAACAACAATAATAATGACAATACAACTGGGTTAATGAAAACAGCCAAAACAGAAATGGTTTGCAAATGCAGTTTATTTTCTTCCCCGGTACGGACTGACCAACAAAGCAGTAAGTCAATGAATAAATTGTCAGAGCTGCTGCCCAGTGCTCTCCACCACCTTTTATAGTTACTTGGTAATTAGGATAAACCTCACCCCACACGTGTGCACACCCATAACCTTGTGTCCCAGAGCAAAAACCACCCAGCAATTAATCATGGATTGTTCACAGTCAGTTATCAAGAGCTTTGTAGATATCTCAGCTGGACTCCTTGTGGAAGAGGAACTTTACATCTGCTAAGCACAAGGCCTGGCAGCTGGCCCAGCTTTCTCTCCTAAATGGCAGCTTCAGGACTCTGGGCTGGCCGGAGCTGATATGTGGCCTCTCTACCATGGAGAAGCATATGGGGAGCTAAAAATTACAGTCAGTTAGGAGTCAAAGGACCCCTTCCCTCCGGTTTTGTGGGATGTCTGCGATGGAATCTCGCTACCAGGTGGGGCGCCTTACAGTCCTTGCTATGAACCTATGATGCCCATGACAGGGGATAACCTTTCCATAAACATGGTATTGTAACTGTCCTCTGTGCCCCCTGGTATCTAATATCTTGCACTACACAGTGCTGTTCCCTATCTACAGTAACGGGGTTGGCGGCCGTACCGGGTCTCCTCTGATATCAGATGCCTGAATTGATCAGAGCAGGCTGCAGTGGAAGAGTGGATGTGTTTTCCCAGTAGGCGGGGGGGGGGGGAGTCTTAGCTGCATTGTGACCAGGTTAATAACTCACACAATTGGGAAAGGCCCAATGTATTTGGGCCCAAGTTTCTTACATGGCAATGGCAGCCTGAGATATTTAGTGGAAAGGTATAACCTCTGGCCTACATGGAAAGGTCCTTGCGCCTTCCACCTTTTGTCGGCATTCTTTTATATGTAGCAAAAGAGTGACATAACATATCCCTCACCACTTTCCAAACCTTTTGCATACGGGCTATCCATTCCTGTGAAGTCGTGTCATCTGGACACACTTGAGGACACTCTGGAATTGGGATGAACTCCCTCCCTGTAGCCACACGAAATGGGGTAAACCCCGTACTTTTGTGCACTGCATTGTTATATGCAACTACTGCAAAGGGAGGAGTTCAGCCCAATCGTTCTGTTGGTACTGGATGTAACACCTTAAGTAACGCTCCATCATCGCGTTTGCCCTCTCTGTGGCACCATTGATCAAGGGGTGGAAAGCTGTACTAAATCCCTGTGAAGACACCACCATCGCCATAAATCTGCACCAGAACCAGGCAATGAATTGCACTCCCCTGTCTGAAATTATCCTTTTCAGGATGCCATAGAGTCTATAGACATGGACAATATGTTAAATATGTGTTCACTTGAGTCATAAGAGCATTGTATTTCCACCCTCCCACAATTTTATTCAATCTACAAATAAAAAATAGAACTGTTTTAACTAATATATCCAAGTATGGTTTATAGCTTCTAGTTGATCTGTACACCAAAATAACCAGGTTTGCCTCCCCAATGGAAACTTTCAGCTCTACATATTTCAAGCATGTGTGGTGCATAAATGTAATCTAAATTAAACATACATACGTTGTGTTCTAATCCTACTCTTCCTATTCTTCCTGATTGAGAATTAAAGAAGGATAAATAGGTATTAACAGGATGATTTTGTCTTTTTCTTGTTCTGTAAGACAAACTGGTGACTAGCCTTAATATAGCTGGCAATGCTTGACAAATAAAAATCTTAGATCTTTTCTCTCATTTGAGGGATCTCTTCAGCAAGCAGAACTCTTATGCAGTTTTATTTATTTAAAAACTAGAATAATGATTTTGTTGGTGATATATATATATATTATATCTATATAAAGTTGGAAAAGAGAATTGTCAATAGTAAGTGGGAGTAACTCTTCATGACCATACAGAATCTGCTGATTCAGTAGCACAAGCAATCTGAAGGTTGAAGAGATGCTATAATACAGCAATTAGGCTGACATAACAGCTCTATACATTAGTGGGAGAATCAGATTGCAATTGCTATATTTGCCTGCACTACACTGATGCATTTCTAGGGAAGCTGTAATTGATAACCTCTGAGGTGTAAAACAAATAAGTATAAGCAGTTCACCCTTCCCTTGCTTTACTTTATTTGCAAAGACAATTTTTTTATTAATACATTAAAACACACATATAGTTTGAAAATAATCATCACAAGTTAGTAGAGATTTAGAGATTTTAGAGATTTATTAATATTTGTAGGCCGCCCTTTTCCCTGAGGGGACTCAGGGCGGCTCACATAAAATAGGGGAAGGGGAGATACAGACATTAAGATAAGACATAATAAAATAATAAACAACATACATTCATCATTCGGGAGGGGAATTATCCTTGTCCCCAGGCCTGACGGGCGAGCCAGTTCTTCAAGGCTGTGCGGAAGGCCTGGACGGTGGCGAGGGTGCGAATCTCTACGGGGAGCTCGTTCCAAAGGGTCGGGGCTACTACTGAGAAGGCCCTCCTCCTTGTAGTTGCCAGCCGACACTGGCTGGCCGATGGTATACGGAGGAGGCCTAATCTATGTGATCTTATTGGTCGCAGGGATGTAATTGGCAGAAGGCGGTCTCTCAAGTATCCAGATCCACTGCCATGTAGGGCTTTATGGGTGACTAATATCACCTTGAAGCGCATCCGGAGATCGACAGGTAGCCAGCGCAGCTCGCGGAGGATAGGTGTTATGCGGGTGAACCGAGGTGCACCCACAATCACTCGCGCGGCCGCATTCTGTACTAGCTGAAGTCGCCGGATGCTCTTCAAGGGCAGCCCCATGTAGAGCACGTTGCAGTATTCCAGCCTAGAGGTCACAAGGGCCCGGGTGACTGTTGTGGGAGCCTCCCGATTCAGGTAGGGTCGCAACTGGCGCACCAGGCGAACCTGGGCGAATGCCCCCCTGGTCACAGCCATTAAATGGTGGTCAAACGATAGCTGTGAGTCCAGGAGGACTCCCAAGTTGCGAACCCTCTCTGAGGGGTGTAGAATTTGACCCCCCAGCCTGAGTGATGGAATATTGGTCGAATCTCTGGGAGGAAACACAACAGCCACTCGGTCTTTTCTGGGTTGAGCACGAGCTTGTTAACCCTCATCCAGTCCATAACAGCTTCGAGGCCGCGGTTCATCACGTCTGCCGCTTCATTGAGTTGGCACGGGGCGGACAGATACAGTTGAGTATCGTCCCATATTGATGGTATCTAATCCGTGCCTGCGAATGATCTCACCCAGCGGTTTCATGTAGATGTTGAATAGTAGGGGGGATAAGACCGAGCCCTGAGGCACCCCATAAGTTAGGGGCCTAGGGGACGATCTCTGCCCCCCCACTAACACCGACTGCGACCTGTCCGAGAGGTAGGAGGAGAACCACCGCAACACGGCGCCTCCCACTCCCACCTCCCGCAGTCGTCGCAGAAGGATACCATGGTCGATGGTATCGAAAGCCGCTGAGAGGTCGAGGAGAACCAGGATGGAGGAATGTCCTCCATCTCTGGCCCTCCAGAGATCATCGGTCAATGCGACCAAAGCGGTTTCTGTGCTGTAACCGGGTCTGAAGCCTGACTGGAAGGGGTCTAGATAGTTTGCTTCCTCCAAGGACCGCTGGAGCTGGAAGGCCACCACCTTCTCAACCTTCCCCAGAAAGGGGGTTGGAGACTGGACGATAATTATTAAGGATAGCTGGATCCAAAGATGGCTTCTTCAGGAGGGGTCTCACCACCGCCGCTTTCAGTGCGGCGGGGAAGTTCCCCTCCCGAAGTGAGGCGGTGACAACTGCCTGGATCCAGCCTCGTGTCACCTCACTGCAGTTAGTAACTAACCATGAGGGACACGGATCCAGTACACAGGTGGAGGTACTTACAGCCCTCATGGCCTTGTCCACATCCCCGGGGGTAACGTCTTGAAACTCAACCCAGAGTTGTTCAAATTGATCCTCCTGTGCCTCGGCTGGAGCTGCAGGGGTGAGTCCAAGTCCGACCGAAACCGAGCAATTTTGTCCGCTAAGAATTGGGCATACTCTTCGGCTCTGCCCTGCAAGGGTTCCCCCGCTTCCCTTTTGTTCAGTAGGGAGCGGGTTATCCTAAACAGGGCGGCCGGGCGGGACTCAGCGGACGCAACCAAGGTGGCTATATGGGATCTTTTTGCAGCCCTAAGTGCCCTGGTGTATTCCTTGGTGCAGATGGTTACCATTGCTCGGTTCGCTTCGGACTTATCGGACCTCCAACGGTGCTCTAGGCATCTCCTCCGGCGCTTCATCTCCCGGAGTTCCTCGGTGAACCAAGGAGGTCTCCGGGATCCGCCGCCTCGGAGGGGCCGCAGTGGCGCAATCCGGTCGAGGGTCTCCGATGCTGCCGAGTGCCACGCAGCAACCAGAGTCTCCACCGGACTGTGGGCGAAAGTGTCAGGAATAGCCCCAAGCTCTGTCTGGAACCTTGACGGTTCCATAAGACGCCTGGGGCGGAACCACCTGGTCGGTTCCTCCTCCCTACAGTGGGGGTTTGGTCTCCGAAAGTCGAGCCTCAGTAGGCAGTGGTCTGACCACGACAGGGGTATGATGTCGTTCCCCCTCAGACCAAGATCACAAATCCACTGCTCCAAGAGAAATACAAGGTCAAGCATGTGTCCCGCCGAATGGGTTGGGCCTCGAATTACTTGGGTCAAGCCCATGGCTGTCATGGAAGCCATGAACTCCTGCGCCCCCTCCGAGTTTTCACCGAGCGACGGCAAATTAAAGTCCCCCAGGACCATCAGCCTAGGGAACTCAACTGCCAGCTCGGCTACCGACTCGAGCGAGGGGGGGCTGCTGCAACGCTGTTGGGAGGCAGGTACGTTAACAGCAGACCCACTTGACCTTGAGGTCCAACTTTAACAGCAAAGACTCACACCCGACAATCTCCGGAGCAGGGACCCTACGAGGAACTAACGACTCTCGGATAACAGCGGCCACACCCCCACCCCTTCCCTGGGCTCTCGGCTGATGTAGCACCTGAAATCCTTCTGGGCACAGTTCTACAAGGGGGACTCCTCCCTCTGGGCCCAGCCAGGTTTCAGTAATACATGCCAGGTCTGCCCTCTCATCTAAAATTAAGTCCCGGACGAGAGGAGCTTTATGTACAACAGACCTGGCATTTAGCGACAACAGCCTGAGACCAGGGTCCTGACTGCTTACGCCATCTGGTCTCGGAGTGGGACTCCTAGGGCCGGAAGGAGGTCTCTGTAATGTAGCGAACCCTCCTTCCCCGGTAATGGCCTGCCCTAAAGTCCCCGCCGTATCTGCCTCTCCCTGTTACGACCGTAATACCCCGACCCTCTCCCATGTCTCTAGTCCCCTCAACCACCCCCGTGGCCCCCCATCTCCCGGCAGGTCCTCCGAATCATGCGTACTCATACACTCTTCCAAGCAGTCCCACGTGAAAGTTAAAAAACACAAAAATTTTACAACAATATGGTTATAAAAGTGGGCCATTCATTCATCTCACACATATCTCATACATATCCCATACAAAGAAAGAGAGAAAGATGAAAGAAAAGGGAGAAATTAAAAATTGCGCAATTAATTAAGTTAAAGTGCGAGTTCAGGTGGTAAAAGTCGGCTCTCAATGTTCAGAGTTGGAATGGCTGGATAAAATCCAAAACAGAAGCCAACAACTGTCCATAGAAGATATAGATAGTATGCAGGGGAATGTCTTGTCTTCCCCCTCGCCTATAGGCCTGAAAGGGTCCAAAGTCTGGTGGTGGCTGGAACAGGTTGAAGAAGAAGGGGGGGTATGTTGGTTGTTAGGACGCCGACTCCCCCTCCATATTTCTGCCATCCTCTATCTCTCCTTTCATAAAACATATGCACCACAAAAGCACAGTCCATGGCGTCCTGAGAGTTGTAATTAAGTGGGCGCTGTCCGAGTTGGTATTCCAGGGGCAGTGACGGGTAGCAATGTGGTCAGAGGAGGTCGGATGTTGAAAGGCCAAATCAGATGGTCACAGGCCAGGATAGTGGAGAGCCCATGCTAAGCAAGGGAACAAGTGGAAGCACAGGCAAGCAACCAGCAGCAACAGGAGGGGGGGGCAGCAGCTCAGATATCAGCTTCAGCGTTTCTTGGTGAGAGAGCAGACTGCCCAGCTCTTAATCTCTGGCATACCACACACAGCTCCACGTAGCCCTAGCTAACCAGTTCCAACGTCTGGCTCCAAGCAGCAACGGAATAAGCTTCTCCAACAGGAGCTTCAATAAATCAAGGCTTCAATAAATCAAGGCTTCCCCGACAGCAGCAGTGTCAGCGTTGGCGTTTTCTTTGCCTAACAGCTCCTAGCAGCTCCGAGGAGACAAGTCTCCCCCTACGCTGCTGGCACAGATGTTCTGGGGTTTGTTTACCTTCAGCCGAGCTCCTGGGCAGATATATCTTTCATTAAGCCATTTTTCGGAGGAGTCGAGCTGGAGCGAAAGACTCAGCAGCCATCTTCCAGGGACATGCGCAAAGGGTAGTGATAGGCACTGTTTCTGGAGGGGAATCTCCTGAGTTTGGAAAACATATTTCAAATTTAATCATTAAATTATATTTTATGCTATATTTCATTTATTCAAAAAAGTTATTTTGAGTGGAGGAAGTATTTAAGACTTTCTCAGATATTAACCTGTAAATATTCTATCACAATTTTCCTTCCATTTCCCACAGCATTTCTTTCTTTGAAAAAAATTTTTTTTCTCTAACTCTATCTTGATATCTGAGGAATTCATGTAGCACACCATATCCTTGAGGCAGCTCAAAGGTGCCTTAGAATTTTAATTAAGTTATATATTTTACTACAGATATTTTAAATATATAAGAGTAAAATGTTGACTATATTAATTGGATTTTTATTTTAATTAGACTTACATTTCATTCAATTTAGTTTAATTCTTAGCCTTGTCCATAATTCTGAAGTGCGTCTTCCATTAAATATCTCTTAAATTTCTAGGGTGTTGCAGAAATTTGAGGATATTAGGGCAAATCTCCCATTGGTGTATTTGACAATAACATCCCAAGAAAATATTTTAGACTTAAAGATAGCAACTTGCCCCAAATCATCCAATGAGTTGGGAACAATGGCACTGTATCTGTCTGCTCTCAATTTGATGTCTCAGTTACTGCAGGACTTTTTGAGATGAAGTATTGTTGCACAGTGATGAATGGTGCTGACTGTTTTTGTATCATTGTGCAACCTACCAGATTACCCAGGTTTTCAGATTTGAAAGAAAAAAGACTGCTACAACAGGAAAAGTTCCTTATTAATATATTTCATATCTGCACTGCAAACATTGGTGATACAGATATCTCTGACTGTTGTCAATTTATGTGTGCAGCCCAAATCTATACTGTAATGTATTATTCTCTAGGGATTTACAGAAGCATAGAAAATGATTCCAAATTTCTGAAGAGATGATTGCACAAATGAAATCCAAACATCCACATTTTTATTATTTCATAGATAATGCAAATTCAATAATTCTTTCTTCCCGGCATGGCAACATTTCTTGTTCTTGTGTATAATGTAGTCACAACATTGCTTCTGTTATAATTAAATGGCCTTCTTTCATATGCAAACTTCAAATCATCTTCACTCCATATGTGAGGCTACTTGAAACCCTTAACGGTTTCAGTTTTAAAAAGTGTATTCCCTCTTCTCTTCACACAATTGTCATATTCTAGCACCATTTATACTTGAGTTGCAGAACAAACTAGACATCTGGCTTCTGTACAGGCATATGCTTATGTAATGCCTGAGTATTGTACAAATTTAACTTTATGTACGGTATGTATCTGAAATATTTATTTAGTGAATTAGTAAGCTTTTATTGACAATATTTTAAGAGTTTTTCTGAGTTAGATTTCCACGTCATAATCAAATGAAAACAATACGGGTGGCTGTCCCTTCGCCAATCTTGTGGGTTGGTTTCCAAACATTTCATTATCAAGCTAGATAAGCTAGGTAACATCTTCAGGAAAGTTTAGAGGATGTCTGTGTCAGTGTTCCTCTGTTTACAAGGGCTTTGTGTGGTTCTTAGGACTTGTGGGGTCTTAGGTCTTAGTCCCAACAGGTGAGGCTCCTATCACAAAACCCTCACTTGATGTGACTGCCCTATTGCAACCCCTACTGACTACATGAAGCCCTTATAAACAGAGGAACACTGACACTGACATTTCTTAAGCTCTGCTGAAGATGTTTCCTAGCCTTGTAATGAAATGTTTGGAAATCAACCCACATGCTTGGAAAATGAACCTCCCCCCTCATTCTACACCCGAGCTACAGATATTCACCACCATTACAAATAATGTCCATTTCTAAAACTATCTTACATATAGTTCTTTCACAAATACAGATATTGAAGTATTTGTAGTGAGAATAAAGGAAGGAAGGAAGGAAGGAAGGAAGGAAGGAAGGAAGGAAGGAAAGGAAAATACATGCTAGCAATTTAATTCTCTTTCATCTATTTGCCTGTTAGGAGCCTGATAGAAGCTCTTTGGAAGTTGAGATACATAGATGGTTATTCAATAGTTTCAGGACAGTCCTAATGGTCAATGGAAGGAAATCAGGTTGAATGGGTATCAGAAGAAATAGAAATTTTTAGTCCGTTCAGGTGCTTCACAATTAATATTAAAAAATGGGGAGAAGGGGCTTCCGGGGCGGGACCTTGCTGATGGCGGCAGCTTAACGAGCTGCCCCCGGGTTTCTGGTCGCGTTATCTGCCTAAATACCCGGTAGATAAACTCATTCTTCAGGCAAAGAAGGGTGAGAGAGAGATCCAGCTGGTAAGAGCTTTTCTTTGAAGTTTGCAGGTTTATTTTTGCTGCAAATGGAAGGGGGGGCAACCGTAGGCTGAATCACATCTCCGTGCCAGAAAACCTCTGCTGTTTTTTTTATGGCACAAAGCAAGGATCCCCCCACTTAGGACAACTCCTGATATATTTATTTGAGATTAATACAAGCAGAGTCCGTACCTGAGAACCTTATCTGCCTTTTTTTCTTTTTCTTTTTTTTTTAAATCCTAGCTTCCTTTTACAAGAGTTCCCTTTGTGCACGGGATTTTTTTTTCTTAAAAAATAAGCTCCTAAGATGGCGTTGGTCCCACATTTCTAACTATCCAGCAAGAGCACTGATAAAACAGATCAAAGGAACAGCCAGCTTGCAGTCTCTCTCTTAATTAGCTTACAAGACTTTATTTTTTCTTATCAACTTTTAAAAGTTTTAAAAGATTCCTTGTTATATAGAAACATTCCAAACAGAGATGAATATGTTGAACTGTTTCATTACAATGCTAATCTCTTGAAACCTGCTTTGTTACAATGCTCTTTTCTGAAACCCTTTGAAAAACCTCTAAGAACAAATAAAGTGGGGACTTAATACTTCTTTTCTTCGTAAGCTACATAGTGGGCCAGTGGAGTTTGAATAATTGTTGAATAAGAAAAGATATAATGGCAACAAATTAAATTCGGGAGACCTTTTCCTAGATGCACATCGCACACACTTGGCACAAAGTCGCAGCTTCCACCCTCTACGCCCCCTACTGGAGATTTGCTAACAAAAACTTTTTTTTGAAACTTTTAGAGAATTTAGAGAGCAGAATTCAAAAGCTTTCGAGAATTCAGAGAGGAGATAAAGAATGAGATGAAAGACTTATATGATAAGCTTGATAACAAGATTGCCAAAACAATGATGATATGTTGGGACTTGTAACTGTACTGACAGGATATGTTTCTGGAATGGAAGATAAGCTAGAGGTTCTTGAAGAAGCCAACACTAACTTGACTTCCAAAATTGAAGTGGTGCAACAAAGAGTTGAAAACGCTGAAAAACACATTGTAATGATGCAGTACACACAGATGGAGCTTGCATTAAGAGTCAGGAGGCTGCGTGAGGATAAACAGGAGAACTTGAAGCAGATTTTTTCAGAGGCTTTTGACCGTCTGGTGGAAAGACCGGGGTCCAACTTTGACTGGCAGATCGAAAAAATTTATCGCGCTAACTCTTGGCTGGCAAAACAGAAGCAATTTCCCTGAGATGTAATTATATACTTTGCTACAAGAGAGTTCAGAAACATAATACTACAAGAGTCTTAATACCAGGCTTCAAATTGGCAGGCAGGACTTGATTGTTTTCAAAAAAATACCACCTCAAATGCTAAGAGCCAGGAGAGATTATGCTTTTCTAGTGGAAGAACTTAGAAACCATCAGATACAGTATAGATGGGATGTGCCATTCAGTATTATAATTACATTTGATAAGCAAAAATATCGTCTCAACTCTGTATGGGAAGCCCGTGATTTCTATCACAAGATCCTGAAGGTGGGACACCCTGAATTATCGGATCTGGAGAAAGACCACGAGACAAGATAAACAGCAAATCACACAACTACCAGACAAAAGCACCATTTCCTCCCTCCGGAGTGCAAGGGGTCAGGGAACAAAGACCTAACCGTATGACTACCAGACGAATGGGAAAACAAGGTACATTGCAACAACCTCAATAACCACCGGCCATTGACCAAGGAGTTGTGGTCTGAACTCTTTACAGAAGAGAAAGAAAATATTTTACTATCTCAAACAGTTTAAGAACGATATAATTTACTTGTAAGAAATTTATATCAAATCAACTGATCAAAATATTTGTTCAACCTGAACTTGGTCAATATTTTGTGACCTCTGCTATGGAAAAGAAAAATGATATAGTAGTATACTTAAGAAAAGACATTAAGGCTGATCTAATTGAAGCAGATCCCTTTGGAAGATATCGCATTAGACTTAATTCTAGAAGGGAAAAGACTTGATGGACGACTTCTAATTGAGAAATGTTTGGCGAGAAAGAAATGCAGAGGCATATGACCTCACCCTTTTTTTTTCTGATGGACATCTACCCTTTTCAAGGATTGATTCTACACAAATTACTAATGATTTATTTTCTAGGGTGAGAAGACAAAGATTGCGGCGAGGGTCCTTTTGGATCATACACAGTCTGGATGGAATTGGGAAGGGTAGTGCAGGCAAGAAGGTCTTGGAAGTTGAATGAGAGTTTATCTAGATATGAAAAGTATATTATGATTGTAAAAAATTGCTATCTGAATACTTTGCTCTGAATAAAAAAAGGGTACTTTCATGGGATTTGTAGGGGATCAAGTAAAGCTATATGAGAGGAGTACTGATGAATATAAACAAAAACATAGATATAACTAGGGCAAAAACGAAAAGAATTGGAAGAGGAAATTAAAAGAAAAATTTGAAATGTATCCAAATTGTGTTATTGAGGGAAGGAGGTGTTCTAACAGGAGGAGATTTAAAAGGCATTCCGGAAACTTTTTTCCTTTTTTTTTTTTTTTTTTGCAGAATTGTACAAAGGAGACAAAATTAAGGGTTTAGATATAGACAGATACTTAGATAAAGAGATAATACCCCTGGTTAGAGAAGAGTACAGGTAAAAGTTGAACCAACAAATAACCTCTGGGGAAACCCTGCAGGTAATCAACAACTAAGATTAGGAATAATGTAAACTGTTTAAAGTTTGAGTAATGGCAAGAAGCTGAGTTCAACGTAGAGACTTTACCGATTTTTTTTCTCTTTTTCCTTCCTTTTTAAAAATTTCTTTGGTTTTAATATATTTCGACTGTGTTTGATAAAAAGCTATACCGTGTACGGGCTCTGGGAAGTTGGGGGGGGTGGAGGTGTTTTAGGGGAGGGGGGAGGGGGGAGGGGGAAATATAGTAGGTGCTGGATTTTAAACTGATTAATATGATTGCACTTGTATTCTGTTGCGTTGCTAATTCTAGTGTAAAAATAGGAAGCTGAATATATTGATAAATAGTAGAAATACACCGAAGGGAGGAGTAGAAGGAAAGAAAAGAAAATGGGGAGAAGGAAAGTATATTCAACTGAGAATCATTGGATATTAACTGCATGGAAGAGGAAAAGAATGTCAAGGACATGGAGTTGGAAAGACTAATGGAGGGGGGCTCTATTGGGAGAAATACTGTGGAATATCCATACAGTGGCAGCTGTTGCTGCACATGTGGCTAATTTCTGAGAAAGCAGGGGAGGTGGATTTTACACACACCTTTATTGATTGATTCTAATAGCATTTCAGCCACTGCCTTGATGTTTCTATGGAGCTATGCAGGAAGAATAAAAATCTGTAATAGAATAACAATAACAATGTTGTAGACCCGTTGTTAGGTATATCTTATATGCAACTGCATTACTGTGCCTAAAATTAAAATGTGAAAAAGTTTATGCATATTTGTTTTACATTATTGATTTTCGCTGAGACATCATTGATTATAATTAATGAACACAATTAGTTTGCTCCCCAAGGAACATATGAAATAAACAGCATAATACATCAACAAAGAGCTGAAAAAATAATTTATAAGGTTATAAAATGCAAGGAGAGAAAGTCAAAATACTTGACTACAAAGCAGGACAAAGAACACACATGAATCAATGCCATGGAAAGCTTCAACACATTTTTTTAATGCAACTTCACCTTATGTTGTCTACTTTATTAATTTTGTTGGAAGTTTCTAAGTGTTTTTACGACACTAATATTTTCTCCCATTTTTCTCAGAAGCAAACTGAACACATTTTTTTATATAATTTGTCCTAATATCTCTCATTCTCCACAGCAACAAACTGAACACATTTTATTTATATTATAGAAATTTATAGTTTTAGAATAAGTTGAACATATTTACAATGTAAGTATAGTTGAAGTTGATTACTATCTGCTCTTAATCAGAACCAACTACATTTTTTGTTGTTTTCAGCTTAGTACCAATCCACAAAAAAGTGGATATATAATACACGTGGACACAAAACCCAACACACTTTCTTTTCTACTTATTTTTTCTATATTCATAAAGCACCTACATTTTTAAAAAAAACTTTTAAAAACATTTTCCAATATTTATTTATGGAACTTACATGACTACCAACTTATACAGATTAATGTTTGGTGGCTCCCAAAAAGAGAAAGATTATACAATTATCTCACACCTCATAAGAAAAGATCCACACTTCCCATCATTGCACCATGATTCATTCACAGTATCAGTTATTCATTATTCAAACATTTACAAGGATATAAAATGCAAGGAAAGGATTGTTATGGATTATACACATGCAAAATAGGGCAAAGAACATTACACAAGCCAACACCATGAAAAGCATAATCACAATATATTTGTTTATCCAAACTTCAAACGATGTTGCCTATTTCAACCGTGGTTGACTCAAACTGAGTTTGGATATTCAGAGAGCATAATTCAATTCTAACTTGTGATTCAAATTTCAGTGACAATCCAATTCAGTTCAAACCATTTTAAGATTCAGTATTTGATCTGAAAAAAATGATTTATTCAAAGGCTACAATGGCAAAATTTCAAAATGCCTGAAGCTGCTTCATTTTTTTGGCAGAATGGAATGAAAATCTCTAGGATGATAAGTCCTTTAGAGAATTGTAACTTTGCCAAGCTTCAGATGACTATTTTCAAAAGTTACAACAGAATATTTTTAATACATCCTCCTTTATCTGTATTAAGGCAAAGTTTACAAAATGTGAAAATGACAGCATAAGAATTTCTCATTTGTTCAGCGGAAAGGCTGTAAAGAAGATGGCTGAATCAATGCAGAACAGTTGAGCCAATATTTCAAATGTTGAAAGTAAAAGTATATAATATTAATACATAAATAGCAACATTCATGCTATGCAAAATGAATGTTACTATTTTTTATGTTGTTTCCCTAAGCTAGATTTTGTCTGCTTGTTTTGAAAAATGCTATTATGGTTGTTAAGCAACAGGAACGTGTCCCACCTTAATTTAATTTGTGCAATGCTATTACATCCACCTAAAAAAACAAAATAAATTTGGAATCTTTCAATCTTTCAATACTTTCAATGAATATATATTGAACATTCATTTATACCAATAAATATAATCATGTAAGTATTAATGAAAGTACAAACTATTGAGAAATGTATCAAGCATGATCTTTTGATTCCTGAACCCATATTTCTCTTTAAGCTGGGGATAAAGATGAGTTCAGGAGGTATATTTTCTTTGATCTGGACCCAGGTGATTAAGTCAAGCTATATAAGTTCCATTTAATTTTGGAAAAAAGAGTCAAATAACCTTATTTGATTATAGAGGATAATATTGATAACCTAAACTGCAATTAATACTGATTTTTTTTTACTTTTTATCTTAATACTTTAAGGTTTTAAATAATAGAATGTTATTAATTTTAATCATATTACATAAATATTATTGTACTTACATTATCATAAAGGGAAAAAACATAAATGAATGTGATGTGGTTACTGAAAACATGAACCATGAAAGTCATTGTGGAGGGGAGCAGGGAACATACAATGGTTACCAATCTCTTTGTATTGGGAACTTGCACATTTAATGTGATTTGTATTTAATCTTTTCTATAATATAAGACTCCATGTGGTTTGGCTCCTAAGGACCCAAAAAGGCTTCCTTTTCCAATGAGAATGATCAGTTTGATTTGTTGTTCTAAAAAAACCCCACCTAATTGTTGTGTCAATTTTTAATGGCCTTTA
The DNA here is from genome assembly GCF_009769535.1 of Thamnophis elegans. Classification (NCBI taxonomy): domain Eukaryota; kingdom Metazoa; phylum Chordata; class Lepidosauria; order Squamata; family Natricidae; genus Thamnophis; species Thamnophis elegans. The sequence goes on along the minus strand of NC_045546.1, from coordinate 48,133,943 downwards.
GATTTTTGCAGGACAATCTATCTTCAGCCTGATCCAATGGTGGATTTCCATTTTTTTTTACTACCGATTCACTCATGCACATACATCTGCTCGCATCCAATGGGTGGGCAGATCCTCCCACCGCCGCCACTAATTGGATCATTCATCCAATCCGATCCAGATTGAACTGGCAGAAACCCACCTCTGGTCTGATCCTTTACATTTTCCAATGATACACTCATTGCCCATTGCTCATTGAATCTATCCACCATGTTGCTGATCATCCTCTTGCTCCCTTTCCTTTCATTTCCCCCAATATTATAGACCTTTCTAGGGAATTGGTTCTTTGCATAAATAATGCATTTGAAATAGGATAATTTGAGCTGGTCATTTGTGCTTCTAGTGAGACCTCTGGGTTGATTTATTTGATGATTCATTTGTTGTTGGATTTTTTTTCTCCTCTTTGTGGGATGCTTAGCAATCTTTTCCAATACCAATGTTAAAAAACATATATCCTCTTCAAGAGCTTGACTCTTCAAAGTCAAGCTTTCACTTCTATAGAGTGTCATAGAGAAAACCATTGCCTGCAAAATTGTGATCGTTTTACAATACATACATACCACAATACATCCCAGGATCGGAATATGTTTTTCAAAGCCTTCATTGCTATTCTATTATGAGCCAGCATGAAGTCTTTCATTCATTATTATTGAGAGTCAATCCTAAAAGGCAGGAGATATCTGCTTAATTATCTTGTCAGTTCTAAGCTTGCCATGCCTATTGTCATTTCTTTGGTCTTCTTTATATTGCTACGGCTGAAACCAGTTCACCTAAAGCACTAAATCACTTTGAAGATGTAGTTAACACATCTTAAAAATAAAATAATTTTATTACCATGCAAACATTACAGTGAACTGGACTTTCAGCAAAGCATTTGCAGATTGGGGGGCAGATCTAACCAAAGGCAGAACTATATTTATCCTTCATCTCCTGCAGGGTGTCAAACTCGCTGCCCATGGGCCAGAAGCATCATGTACTGGCCTTGCCCCCACCCAGTTTAGCAAAGGGCAAAAAAGTTCCAATACGTCACGTGACACCAATGTGATGATGTGAGTTTGACAACCCTGGTCTACTGCATTGCGAAGGCAAGAAAAATGCTAGCCATGATCATGCTAACTATGGTAACTTTAAGACATAATCAGTAGTTATAAACAGTGCTATTTACTGGGTCACATGTACCGACTGATTCTGTTATTGTAACTTAAGAATGAAGACAGAGGCTCTGGTTCGGTAACGCTGTAACCAATTTAATATAACAGTAACTATTAACAAAGTATCTAAGGAAGACCGGCTGTGAGCACGGTAGAAACAATTGTAACAAAGATTAGACCGGTAGTCTGTGGAAGAAGCAGCGAAGCAGTTCCAGGTAGACTGGTATGTTCGGCTGCCAGTTGAAGAATCAGTTGACAGTTGGAAGAGCCTGCCTTTTATATACCAGCAGCTCGGCAACTGACAGGCGCGTCTGATTGGCTAAGACGCGCCTGGCTGCTACCGAGCTGTCATTCGTAACTGCGAGGACTTTCTTTCAGTATACAACACTTCTTCCCCCCCGCTGTGCGCATGCTTGATGCTTGCGCATGCGTATTCTTCTAAATAGGCAGGAGACGGCGGACACACCCCGAACGCCGCAATTGGATTGCAGGCGGATCCTCAAGAAGACGTCCTGTCTAAGCTCCTCCCTTCGGGGAGTGAAGCTCCAGGTGACGTCTGATGGTCCTGAATCCCTGAGTGGAAAATTGCAATTGTATGGTAAGCTGGCTGAAGGGGGCGCGGCCGAGGATGGTGTCGGTTGGCGGCCTCTGAGTGGGTTGGACTAGAGCTATATTGACCTAAGGGGTTTGCGAGAACGGATTGAGAAGGAATAACTAACTCATCAGGGTTTTCTCCCCTCGATGATAACATGTGCTAGGCTGGCCTGAATTGGAGAAGGCTGGAGTGTTTTGATTATTAAATTGCGATTGCGGTTTCAGGGCTGGCCGAGCTGCGTCTACGCCAGACCCTTGCGTGTCGGCTTGAGGAGTAGATCTGGATGCCTTTCGTTGCCTTAACTGATCCAGGTGCCTCCTCCAGGTGGATCCATCTGGTATTCGAGCCCTGTAGGAAACGGGTCCTGTTACTTCAGTGATAACTGCAGGAACCCATCTAGTTTCCCCTCCGTAATTCCTAGCCCAAACTAGGTCCCCTGGCTTGAAAGTGCGGGAGGGAGTTGGATGCCCCAGGTTGCCAGACTGTATTCCTGAATAGACGGGATGCAATCTATCCAGGTGGTCCGCAGGCGCCTGCCCATCAGCATCTCCGCGGGGCTTTTCTGTGTCAGGGGCAGGGAGTGGAATGCTGTGCCAGTAAGTACGCATCCACCCTTGCCTGCCAGTCCCCTCGGTTTAGCCGGCCCAAAGCCTCCTTGGCTGATCTAACCACCCTTTCCGCTCGGCCATTGCTGGCCGGATGGTAAGGGGCAACCAGCGCATGGCGGACTCCTTGCTCGGCCAGGAAGGTTTGAAACGTTGTGGACGTGAATTGCGGGCCGTTGTCAGACACTACTGTGTCTGGCAACCCATGGGTTGCTAACAAACGTCGCAAAGCTCGCACAGTACTGTCAGATGTGGTGGAGTGCATGAGCAATACTTCCACCCATCGAGAGTACGCGTCCACAACTATGAGAAAGACCTGTCCGTGGAAGGGGCCAGCAAAGTCTAAATGTATTCTTGACCATGGTCCACGAGGCACCTCCCATTCCCGGAGGGAGAGGAAGGAGGGATGGTCGGGACTGCTGGCATGTTTCGCATTTGGCGACCCAGGCTTCGATATCAGTATCTAATCCTGGCCACCAAATGAAACTGCGAGCAAGAGCTTTCATTCTGCTGACTCCAGGATGATTTTCATGAAGGCGTTGCAAGATCTGTTGTCGGAGGACCGTTGGGATGACCACACGGTCGCCCCACAACAGACAGCCTGAATGAATGGAAAGCTCTAACTGTCTGTTTTTGAAATGTTTGAACTGCGGAGGTAAGGCACCCGCAGGCCAGCCTCTCAGGACCCAATTCAATAGTTGTGACAATGTAGGGTCAGACCGAGAGTGAGCAGCCACGTCTGTAGCTGTCAAAGGCAACTCCAGCTGTGCAATTGCCAGGACTGAAAGGCAAGGAACCGCTTTAACTTCCTTGTCCGGAAGTGGGCAGCGACTAAGGGCATCTGCATGCCCTATTTGCTTGCCCGGACGGTAGCGTAAGGCGTAGTACGCCCTAAGAACTCCGTCCAGCGGGTCATCCTTGGGGACAGGATAGGAGGGGTCGGCCTATCACCAGCCAGAAGCCCAAGGAGTGGCTTATGATCCGTGAATAGGGTGAAATGCCGCCCTATAAGTAATCATGGAACTTTTTAATTCCTGACACTGCAGCCAGAGCCTCCTTGTCAATCTGGCTGTAGTTCCTCTCTGCTGAGGACAGTGTCCGGGAGTAAAAAGCTATGGGAGCTTCTGAGCCATTGGGCAGGACGTGGCTCAGAACAGCCCCCAAACCCACGGGGGGCATCACAGGCTAGAGTCAGGGGCATCTTGTCGCTATATTGCACTAAGACTGCCTCTGACGTCAGCAGGGATTTGACAGCCGCGAACGCATGCGCTTCGCGGCTGCCCCATTGCCAAGGCGCGGATCGGTCGAGCAACCGATGTAGCGGCTCGGCTAGTGATGCCTTGTGGGGAATGAAAGGCGCGTAGAAATTTAAAAGCCCCAGGAACGATTGTAGCTGCGCCTTTGATGTAGGAGCAGGAGCGTTCCTCATGGCTGCCAATTTAGAAGGGGTAGGGTGGATTCCCTGGGCATCAATTGTGAAACCCAGGAAGTCCACTTGGGGCACAGCAAAGAAACATTTGCTGCGTTTTAATTTGAGTCCCGTGCCCCTGAAACGGTCGAGGACTTTCCTTAATACTTTGATGAGGTCTGAGCGGCTGTTTGCCGCGATCAGGACGTCATCAAAGTACGGTACCACGCCAGGGAGCCCAGGGAGCAGCCGCTCCATGAGGCTCTGGAAAATCCCCGGGGCAACAGATACGCCGAATTGGAGGCGGCGACAACGGAAAGCCCCCCGGTGGGTGACGATGGTTTGGGCAGCCGCCGCATCGTCATCCACAGGAAGCTGCTGGTAGGCCTGCGCCATATCCAGTTTGGCGAAAATACAGCCCTGCCCCAAGGAATGGAGCAGGTGCTGCACCACAGGGACTGGATAGGGGTTTGCCTGAAGGCCAAGGTTGATGGTCGACTTATAGTCGGCGCAGATCCTAATGGAGCCGTCGGCCTTCACAGGAATGACAATGGGAGTTTCCCATTGTGAATGGTCGACGGGCTCCAGTATGCCCTGCGCCACAAGCTTGTCGAGCTCGGCTTCAACCTTAGGCCTTAAGGCAAAAGGCACCCTGCGGGCCTTCAGTCTGATTGGGGCAACCTGGGGATCCAAGTTGAGGGAAATAGGGCTGCCCTTGTATTGGCCCAGCTGCCCATCGAATATGTCAGCGTAGTCTGACAAGACTGCTGCCACATCAGAAGGCGTGTCCGCAGTGAAATGAATTCCCTGTAGGGAAAGACCCAATGGGGTAAACCATTCTAACCCTAAAATTGAGGGTAAGGGTTTCAGGACAATTAATGCAGGTAAAATGGCGCAATGCCTGCCATATGAAACCCTTAAGTCGTAGGAGCCGAGAATGGCAATGTTGGATCCCTGATAATCCCTTAGGATGGCATCAGGGGTGACAGATGGCAGCGTTTTACATGGGGGCACAACAGGGAAAATTTGTCCCAAGACAGTAGCAATTTGGAGGATCCGGAGTCCACTTCCATTTTGCATGGTTGACCTTCAATCAGTGGGGTGATAAAGATTTTGTCCGTACCCTCTGAGGATGAGTTGATTGAGATGTCAGGAAGAGGAGGAATCTTGAGTGACGTTAAAACAGTCTTCTTGTTGCTGTGTAGGCTTGCGGGGCTGAGAACTTCTTGGAGGAGGTGGAGGACCATAAGGTGGCGGTGGTTCAATAGCTGCAGCAGGAACAGGCAGGGAGGCTCTGCAGACTTGGGCTAGGTGTCCCTTCTTCCCGCAGTGGCGGCAAACCGCTGCCTTAAAGGGACAGGTCGCTCGGGCGTGCGCTCCGCCGCAGCCAAGGCAGGTAGAAGAGCTTGCAAGAGGCCGGCTGATGGCTTGAGTTGAACGAGGTTGCTGACGGCGGGGCTGTGCCCCAAGTCTGTCCACTTGGAATTGGCGTAAGTGATCTGGCAAAGGAGCGAGTTCATCAATGAGATTTGTGATGTAAGATGGTTGTTGCAGAGGAGGCGGTGCCAAAGCGGTTGAGGCTTGCGCGGCGGGTAAACCGCCAGTAACTGTCAATTGCGCGAGGTAGCGTTCGATTTCAGTTGATGAGGAATCTGCTAACTCTGCGGCGCGAGCCTCTTCTATAGCGTATATCAATGTGACTTTAGGCTTACCTAAAAGTCTGCACCTAAGGAAAATGTCTTTCAGGCCACAGACAAACTGTTCTGCTAGGTTTGCCTCCAAATCAGGAAACTCGCATTGCGCTGCGGCGACTCGCAGAGCCTGCAGAAATTGATTAACTGTTTCTGAAGGCTTTTGAACACGCCTGCGGTACGCAAAACGTCTTGCAATTTGCGAGGGAGTAGGAGCATAATACGCCTGGAGACCGTCCGTTAGCTCCTGCCAGGATAGGTCGTAAACTGCTCTTGGAGCGGCAAAAGACCTTGCGGTGGCAAACATCTCTGGACCACAAGCAGTTAGGAAAAAACCACATTTTCTTGCTTGCGAGTAGCCCTGACGGTTATTCGCAATCAGGAAGCATTCAAATCTTTCAAGGAATGCTTCCCACGTCTCACTTCCCACCCCAAAAGGGGCAAAAGTTGGCATGCCAGCCATTACAAGGGAAAAAAAATAAATAATTACTTGGTTTGAAGAGAAGTGTCTGTTGAATTTTCTCTGGTTACAGGTCCCCAGTCCTCGTCGCCAGTATTGTAACTTAAGAATGAAGACAGAGGCTCTGGTTCGGTAACGCTGTAACCAATTTAATATAACAGTAACTATTAACAAAGTATCTAAGGAAGACCGGCTGTGAGCACGGTAGAAACAATTGTAACAAAGATTAGACCGGTAGTCTGTGGAGAAGAAGCAGCGAAGCAGTTCCAGGTAGACTGGTATGTTCGGCTGCCAGTTGAAGAATCAGTTGACAGTTGGAAGAGCCTGCCTTTTATATACCAGCAGCTCGGCAACTGACAGGCGCGTCTGATTGGCTAAGACGCGCCTGGCTGCTACCGAGCTGTCATTCGTAACTGCGAGGACTTTCTTTCAGTATACAACACTTGTTTGCTCAAATTTTAATTTTAACCTTATCCCCATTTTTAACTGATGTCCTTTGCTTTCATTACTAGAATTTCTTTTGCATTTTCACTTATAAAATAGTGTCAACAACATCGCTCTTGATAATTATATTTCTTCCAGTCTAACTTCCCTGAATATATATTCCATATATAAGTTAAATAAATAAGGAGTACACAACCTTGACAAATTTCTTTAACAAGCTAGATCCAGACTATTTTGTTATCTCTCATCTGGACTGCAGCTTGCTGACCTATGTGCAGGTTTCATATGAAAACATTCTTATTTTTATGAGCATATTCTTTAGTTTGATAGACTCAACACATCTTGATAAGATGTGAAATTAAGGATATTGTATGACAATTTGCCCTTTTCATTAAGTCTGTTTTTTATCTTATTTGTATGAAGACTGAACCATTCCAATCAGTTGACCATGATGTCATTGTCCACATCTGCTGGCATTTTGGTTAGAACTTTAGAAGTCTTTCTTCTGTCATTTGCAATATTTCTCTGGATATTTCATTAATATCCAGGTGTGGATTGGACACCCCAGAAGAGAAAAAACTTCTTCCTTGTTTTACCTAAAGATGGGAGAAAAAAATTAACAAACTAATGATTTTGTGCCTGGATTTCATTATGCCTGCATAAAGAAGGCAACCATATGTCTAGAAGAGGGATGTCAAACTTGATCATGCTGGATGATCAAGGCTGGATCATGATGTATCACAATGCTTTTGCCTTTGCAGAGCCAGTGGGCCATGGGCAGCCTGGTCTAGAAGGACATCAGTATATGCTTGAAATATTATTTTTCAGCAGTGTTTAAAATAAGGAGAGTGTGAGTGTTAGTGGGTGAATGTATGTGCATTTGTGTGTTCCTGCTTTAAAATGAGAAGAAAATCATTATGAGAAAGAACAAATCAATAATTTATTTAGAAGAATGATGGTGAGTGATTGGCACAAAGTTATTTGTCCAAAGGGCCTTAGTTTAAAAAAAAAATCTGAATAGCTTTGAATAAATTATAGCAAGAAAGTGCAATTATAGTTTTATACAAAGTGTATTTTGTTTTATTTCAATATGAAAAAACTAAGAACCTTCTTCATTGGCAAAGCAAATATTTACATTTCCAGAGGTTTGCTTTTCACTTAAAGAGGGAGCAAAAAGAAATACCATCCACAGACGCAGAAAGACATACACAATATAATATTTCCCAATAATTAGATGTGTTGCCATAGTGATGTATTATGTACACTCATATGCAATGTAATGAGCAAACACCACTGAATCATAAAATTATGAATTATTTTCTGTGGGGAAAATTAAACTCTGTTCTTTTTAGTACAACAAATTAATTGTGAAGAATTCATTTAGTTACCCTCCTGGATAGACAAGTTATAGGTCAATTAGAAAGGTTAGGGTTTTGTTTATGTTTTCTTTTTATTTCTATTAAAATATCCCACAAAATAGTGAATATAACACATAAGAGTCTATTCTGCTAAGTCTCTCTTTTGCATCTTGGAGCGAAGGGAAGGGGACGCGACAAGCGGGTATGCAACAGCAACCTTTATTGAGAACAGAGTGACTACGATTCAACGTGGCGTGGTTCGCGCCAAACATTTATACCCCCGGGTTTTGAACGAGGAGCCAATGGGGCGTCGATTAGCTCGACCAATCGGGGCGAGGATTGAACCGGCTCCGCCCGGGAACCAATCAGAAGGGGAGTCCTTTATCCCCGCGCTTGTATTTCCCGCGCTAGTATTCAACACCCCTCCCCCCTAGTCAAGAGTTCCCTTAGGAAGGGCAAACATAGTCTTGTAATAGGTGGGACGGCGACGTTCTCGTCCCGACCTTCGTAGCTCCCCGGTTGTCGTCGGGGGGGGCGCCGGCGGAGGGTGTCTGTGGCGGGGCGGTGAATCTGCGATGCGCGCTGGCGGTGAGCGTGGGCCGTGAGATGGCGCTGGCCCCGGGCCCCGTGCCCAATGTCCATTTCCGGTGGCGTCTCCGTGGCAACAGGAGTGTCCAGCGGCCCCCGCAGTCTGTTGGGTGTAGGTTCAGAGTCTCGATAAGGGCTTCGAGGAAGGGAGTAGCCGGGTGAGGCGCGTCTGTCCGAAAGGTTCGTATCGGCTGGTCCCCGTTCCCGGGGGAGGCGTCCGTTGGGGGGAGGTCATCGAGGTGGCTCGTGCTGAGAGTGGGTGTGAGAGGCTCGGGCCGTCTGTTTCCGTGGGGAGGCGTCGCCTTAATTGGTCCACGTGGCGCCTCCATGTGGGTTCCGTCGGCCAGACCGACCCTGAAGGAACAGGGGCCGGTCAGAGCTGTGATGGTTGCGGGAACCCACCGTGGATCCCCAGAAAACGGGCCCATACAGGATCCCCTAACTTAAACGCGTGGGAAGGGAGGGCCCCCAGGTTGCTCGCAGATCCCCTGCGTAAGTGGATGGAGCTGTCTAGGAGGTACGCAATCTCCTACCCATCAAGAGCTCCGCGGGACTTTTATTAGTCGTTGGCAGGGTATGGAGTGCTGGCTCAAGAGGTAAGCTGCCACTCTTTCTTGCCAGTCGCCCTGGTCCATGCGGCCCAAGGCTTCTTTGGCTGAGCGAACTGCGCGCTCCACCCGGCCGTACTAGCTGGGTGATAAGGGGCTGTGGCTGCGTGTCTGATTCCTTGTTCGGCCAGGAATTCTTGGAACGTGGTGGAGGTAAACTGGGGCCCATTATCTGAGACTATCACATCCGGTAACCCATGGGTGGCGAACATCTTACGAAGGGCCCTCACTGTACTCTCTGCTGTGGTGGAGGTCATGATTACCAGCTCCACCCACTTGGAGTAAGCATCGACTACTATCATGAAGTTTCGGCCGTGGAAGGGGCCGGCGAAGTCAATGTGTAAACGGGACCATGGGCCTCTAGGGATTTCCCACTCCCGGGGGGCGGCTGTGGGGGGATTCGGCCTAGAGTTTTGGCAGATCCTGCAGCGGCCTACGTAGTCTGCAATTTCTGAATCTAGCAAGGGCCACCACACATAGCTACGGGCTAAGGCTTTCATTCGCGCTATGCCTGGGTGGTTTTTTGTGGAGTGCGGGCAGGATTCGTGCCCGCAGGGCTGTGGGGATCACTACCCTGTCCCCCAGACAAGACAACCCCCGTGTAGGGCGAGTTTCTGCTTGTCGTGCTTTAAAATGGTCGGAATCCTTCCGCTACCCTTTCCGTGGGCCAACCCCTCAAGACCCATGAAGCTACTTGGATAGGACGGGGGGTCGGCCTTGTGCAAGCTGCGACGTCCGCGGCAGAGACGGGGAGGTCGGATTCGGCGATGGAACAAAATAGAGAGAGCGGGCACGTGGGCTGTGTCCGTCTCTGGCAAGGGGCAACGGCTCAGGGCGTCTGCGTGCCCTAGCTGCTTACCGGACGGTATAACAGCGTATACGAATACGCGTTAGGAACTCCGTCCAGCGTGTCATGCGGGGAGACAAAATGGGGGGGGGGTTGGCTTGTCGCCTGCCAGTAGCCCCAGGAGTGGCTTGTGATCCGTGACAAGGGTGAAATTCCTACCATAGAGGTAGTCATGGAACCGCTTAATGCCGGACACTGCAGCCAGGGCTTCTTTATCGATTTGGCTGTAGTTCCGCTCGTGAGGAGAGTGTCGGGAATAGAAGGCTATGGGGCCCTCTGAGCCGTTCGGGAGGGCATGGCTCAGGACCGCCCCTATGCCATAGGGAGAGGCGTCGCAAGTCAGAACTAGGGGCATCCTGTCGCTATATTGAATTAGGACTGCCGACGAGGTCAAAATGTCTTTTATAGCCGCGAACGCGTGCGCTTCACGGCTACCCCATTGCCAGGCCGCTGACCGGTCAAGCAGTCGGTGTAGCGGCTCAGCTAGCGACGCCTTGTGGGGAATAACGGGGCGTAGAAATTAAAAGCCCCAGGAACGCCTGCAATTCCGCCCTAGAGGTGGGCGCAGGTGCGTTTTTGATGGCGGCAACTTTGGAAGGAGTGGGGTGGATGCCTTGGGCATCAATGAGGAAACCCAAAAATTCTACTTTGGGAACAGCAATTTCGCATTGCTGCGCTTTAGTTTCAGTCCTGCCTCCCTAAAACGTGTGAGGACCTCCCGCAGTATTTTCAGGAGTTCCGAGTGGCTGGGGGCTGCGACCAGGACGTCGTCGAAGTAGGGAACCGACGCCTGGGAGCCCGTGGAGCAACCGCTCCATGAGGCTCTGAAAATCCCCCGGGCAACCGAAACGCCGAATTGGAGGGCTGGCGGCAACGGAAGGCCCCGCGGTGGGTGACGATGGTCTGGGCTGTAGCCGCATCGGCGTCTACGGGAAGCTGCTGGTAGGCCTGTGCCATATCTAGCTTGGCGAAAATGCGGCCTTGCCCTAAGGAGTGGAGTAGGTGTTGCACTACGGGGACCGGATATGGATTTGCCTGCAGGGCCAAATTGATGGTCGACTTATAGTCGGCACATATTCTCACCGATCCATCGGGTTTGACCGGGAGGACTATGGGGGTTTCCCAACGGGCGTGATCTACGGGCTCGATTACCCCTGCTCTATAAGCTTATCAAGTTCAGCGTCTACCCTTGCTCTCAATGCGAAGGGGACCCTGCGTGCCTTCAGCCTAATGGGAGCGACCTGGGGATCGAGGCAGAGGGCAATGGGGGTGCCCTTATAACAGCCCAATTTCCCATCGAACACATCTGCGAACTCGTCTAGAACGCTATCTACGGTGAGGGGAACTACTCTGTGCACCCCCTCTATGGTGAGGCCCAAGGCGGGAAACCAATCCAACCCAAGGAGAGCGGGCAGATCGTTCCTGACGATTAGAACTGGGAGTTTCCCCTTAAAGTCTCCGTATTCCACTCGGATGTGGAATATTCCTGCCGTGGGAATCCCCTTTCCCTGGTAGTCTAGGAGGGAGACCCCGACGGGGTGCAATTTGCTCTGGGGAACCCCGGGACAAAGGCGGGAAAACAGGGCCCAAGATAGGAGAGAACGGGAAGACCCGGAGTCCACCTCCATTCGACAAAGCTGACCTTCGAGACGGACGGCGGTGCTGATTTTGCGATCGCCGGCGGGAACGTGGGAAGCCTGGTAGACCACGCAGTCGGCGCTGGAGGGCTGGTAGGTTGAGTGGCAGTCCTCAGCTCGCCTCGCAGGACGTGGCTGTTGGCGGCGTTGCGGTGCCTGGCGCTGGTCGCTGGGCTGCATGAACGATGGGGCTGGCACGAGAGCCCGGCAGGACCCTGGCGAGGTGTCCTTCTCCTCGGCCGCGGCGGCAGATGGCAGAAACGGAACGGGCAGGGTGTGCGGCTGTGGCGGCCGCCGCATCCGCGGCAAGGTGAGTTTGAGGCTGGCTGAGCTGGCGTCGGTGGTGCTGTGTGGCCTCCGACTTCGGCTGCGTCCTCATTTGTCCGACGGTTTCCTCCTCATCGTCTTCAGCAGGGAGAGAGGTCGTCGACGAGGTTCGTCTGGGTGGAAGGCCCCGCGCGGTTTGCGCGGGGGTTCTTCAGATGGAGGCGTTCGATGTCGGCCGTGGATTGTGCGGAGAGCTCCGCTGCTCGCGCGGTCTCCACGGCTTGCACCAAGGTGATTTTGTGGTTCCGGAGCATTCGGCTGCGCAAATGCGCGTCGCGGACCCCGCATACAAACTGCTCTACGAGGTTCTCCTCCAGGTCTGCAAAATCGCACTGGGCGGCCACGGTGCGCAAAGCCTCTAGAAACTGGCTGATGGATTCGTTGGCTTCGGCACTCGGCGGCGGGAAGGTGAAGCGGCGTGCGATCAGAGAGGGTGAGGGAGCGTAGTGGTTCCTCAGCCTGGACATCAGCTCGTCCCACCCGCGTTTGTAGGCTGGCCTCGGGGCGGCCAGGGCTCTCGCAGAGGCGAACATGGAGGGCTCACAGCAGACAAGAAGAAACTGCATTCTCCTCGTCGGTCTGTGCCTGGTTCCTCGATGCGATTAAGTAGCACTCGAAACGCTCCATGAAGCCGTCCCATGATTCTCCGGCGGATCCGAATGGCGCGAAAGGAGGAAGCGCCGATGCCATCGTGGTGTGGAGCCAGAGAGGGGAGGAAGAGGGAGGAGAAATTTGCGTTCGCTGCCGGAGTTCTCAGCCTGAGGATAACGTTCGTGCTGATTCAGACGCGTGGCAGCTGGCTTGTTCTTACTCCGTGGTCGCGGGAATCGAAGCCCACCTTCGTCGCCAGTTTTGCATCTTGGAGCGAAGGGAAGGGGACGCGACAAGCGGTTATGCAACAGCAACCTTTATTGAGAACAGAGTGACTACGATTCAACGTGGCGTGGTTCGCGCCAAACATTTATACCCCCGGGTTTGAACGAGGAGCCAATGGGCGTCGATTAGCTCGACCAATCGGGGCGAGGATTGAACGGCTCCGCCCGGGAACCAATCAGAAGGGGAGTCCTTATCCCCGCGCTTGTATTTCCCGCGCTAGTATTCAACACTCTCCATCTTATCCAGAATATCCTTTTGAATTTATGCACAATTAGAAAATACACCAAATATTCCTTTTGACCTTCTGATATTTTTATGGAATATTGTACATAAATACCATGAACAAAGCTGAAGTATTCATGGACTATAAGGCCCTAGGCTTTTTTTTCAGTTTTCTATGATGATGACTGCTTCATGAACAGTTTTTCTACTGCCTATCTACTGCCTTCAAGTCATCTTCAGCCCATATGTGAAGCTATTTGAAGCCATTCTGAATTGCTACAGTTTAAAGAAGGGAATTCCCTCTTCTTCTGATATAATTGTCTTCTAGGGCCATTTTGACTTGGACTGCTGAAAAACTGGACACCGGGGGCTTCTGCACAGGCATATTCTGTGTAATACCAGAGAGAGTGTTTCCATTTCTCAGGTTTATCTGGCCCCTCATAGATGCAGGACTTTTGAAAGAGCACTAAACCTATTGGTTTGGTTTGGTTTGGTAACATGAGTGTTTTGCCAGGAATCAGGACAGTGATTAGACGCCCAGGCAATTGGTTCTTTTGGATCCAGAGACAATTAGCATGCAAATTAACATAGTAAAGAAAGAGATTTTAAGCTTTATCATTACCTCAAGCAGAGTTAAAGCTATATCATAAAAAGCATATATACCAACAAGATGTTATTATGTGACTAAACTCCCCGAATAAAGATGTCCCTCCTCATGCCACTACAATGAATTAATTGATAATTGAAAAACCATTGCTTATACGCTGAATGGAAAGTTAATTTAAACTGGAAAAGTGAACCATTTCCTGTAAAGGATGGGTTTTGTGGGGAAGGGGTGTTCAGTCAATATAGTACTTTGCAAAAAAAAATTCTGCTTTTGAATAATAAAACATTTCCTATGGCTGTATATTTAATGGCTTTTGTTATTTGTTTGTTATTTTTTATAATGATCTCTTAGTATTTATGCAAGAGTAGTACAACTATTAAACTGACCAGGCAACACTGCTGGAATCAATCTTATAAAATCTATTTTTTTCTGAATGTAATGCTATTTGTATCTTTTTGGTGAGGAGGTAGACGCCATTTCAGCCACTCTATCCTAGCTTTTCTGTTACTAAGTTCCACAGCAATGATTAGATGGTCTTAATAACATCAATCACACTTGAATGGTCTAGAAACTTGATCCAGCATTCTATTCTTCACTGTTGTCATGGGTTACTGCCATGGACTGCCAGCAGCAAGGCTAAAAACAGGATTCTTTGATCATTCACTGACAACATCATCACTCCTTCAGAATGGCAATTGGAGATGAAGATCCTTGGTTATGTAGGAGAAAATAATGTCAGTTGGAACAAATAAATTATTCTTCCTCTGTCCCAGGTAAAATAAAACTGCCAATTCAGCTATTTAAATGCAAGAAAGTTGATAAACTATAAAAAAAATACTATGGAGTGAGAAGAGTTCTGGGAAGCAAGGCTATAAGAAGGCAACTTTTAGAAGAAAAGAATGTATCACAAGGTAACTAATTCCAAGAAAACAGCCTTCATTTTGCCAAATACACTTTATGGTATCACCTCCTAATTCCTGATTGTGATCTCATTAAACACATTTTATGTTTTTGTATTCAATCAATTACTTACAACTATTTTATATATGATTACAATGTATATTTTAATTTGCATAATAGTCAGAGCAGTGGTGGGATTCAAAATGTTTTACTACCAGTTCGGTGGGCATGGCTTTGTGGGTGTGGCATGATTGGTGGGCGTGGCATGGCTTGACGGCCATGGCAGAGGAATGGTACTGTAAAATATCCATTCCCACCCCACTCCAGGGGAAGGTTACTGCAAAATACCCACTTGGGAGGAACAGAATAGATGGGGGTTGGGTCAGTCAGAGATGGTATTACTGGTTCTCCGAACTACTCAAAATTTCCGCTAATGGTTCTCCAGAACTGGTCAGAACCTGCTTCTCAGTCAGAAGGGTTGCATCCCAACCCCACTTTTAGTTTTGCTTATGCTGCTTCCAGTTTCATAATAAATGTTATGTGCTTCAATGAAAGAGTCTGTCTTATATTTACTATTAAATAACTTTATCAAAATATTTCTTCTACTTTACCAATTTCGCCAGCTGAGCTTCTACTAAACCGGTCAGTTTCTCTAATTTATAAATATAGATTTAATGCAATTTACTGTGTGCCTATAGAGTGTAAGGAAGATGACCTTGACAGAAATTTGCAAGAATGATTATCGAGGCAAAAGGATCTAGAACATTTTTCTTAAATCAAGCAAGATAAGACAATACTTAGAAGGGTTCAGGTCTAATTCACATAGTAACATAAAAGGGAGAGGGGACAACATAATTGTTCTTGAAGGTTCTGTCATTAGAGACAATCTTAATATTTTAGCCTTCAATTGAATGATTTTTCTGGTCTGATGTATCTAGAGGAACTGACAGTATGTTTGTGCACCTGTATATAATATGGGTCATTTCCTCTGCACAAAACATTATTAGAGGGTACGGGCAATTCTTGATACCCTTCCCTTACGACTATATTTTAAAACAAATCCAAGTCTCAAATGCCAAATTGACAGTCCATACTATTCACAAGTAAGAAGTGCTCATTGTCATGCAGGAAGTCTAATATCACAGCTTCTTCTTTCACTATAAATAGGAAATATATAAAGATTTTAGAGGATACCATTGGAATGGGGTTTAAAAAATGGTTTCCCATATGCTCATGGCCTCTGATTAAAGTATAAAATCACAAGAAAAGAAAAGTTGAGATAAAAAGAAAGCATATCATTATTATTCTATTATTTATTATTTATTTCTTTGGGAAATTTGAAATTAATTTCTTTGGAAATTTTATACTTTACCTCATTTGCTATTGGGTAATTTGGCAGGTCTTTCAACACTGCAGCAATACTATTGCATCTTTAATATTTAAACTTACAACTGATTTTTAGTTTGTAACTTCCTTTTAAACTAAAATCTGATTTTGCTAGTTTTCTTTGCAAGTATCTCCCATGAGAATGGAGAAGAACTGAATCATATAGCCAGACATCTGTACAAAGCATGGGCAAAATATATTTTTGATTTTTTTTTTTGTTCTTAACTTCCAGAGAGATGTCAAAGTGTGAGAGACCCATTTCTCTTATACAATAGCTTTATGAGGTAAATGTAAGGTAAGGTGAAACGTGGAAGATAAATTATGGTGAGAACTATCGAGCTGCTATCCTAGGAGGCAAGATCATAGTTTTCAAACCCAAGGTCTTGAAATATCTGATATTAACTCTATAGATTTAAGTGTACTTTTAGAAAGAATGGCAAAACCTGAAGGCAGAGTGAAAAGAGGGATTAGCCTAGATTCAGTACATAGCAGGGTGGGTTTCAACCGGTCACGGCGGTCCCCGCGAACCAGTTGGTCGGTGAAAACCGGAAGTAAGTAACTACATACAGCCCCTGCGTGATTCTCCGTGAGCAGCTGGATGGCACATACAGTGCCTGCGCGAGTCTCCATGAGCAGCCTGGAGCATTGCGCAGGTGCTAAGACGCATGCGCTGAACTGCGCGAGTGCACAGGACGCCGCCGACCCCGTTCCAACCGAACCAGTTGGAACGGGATTAGCAACCCACCCCTGGTACATAGCTACAAGCAAACTAAGTCCAGCCTCCTTTGAGTGACGTTCATACTTATCTAATCAAATCTGGTAAGATTGTCAACAGTCAGCAGTTCAGAAGATGCCTATATATAAGCATTTATCACTAATCAGCATAATTGAACCTTCATGTGTGGACCTGGTCTTTTGTGCCTGAAGGTATTACAGCCAGAAATTAAATCAGGAATACGATGGTAGGCATTAATAGATAAGCAATTATGTAATACCTAATAACTTATCAGCTTCTCTAACTCATACCTTTACTCTTTTACTAAAATTGCAATTGCATTTATTAAATTAAAAATGGAGTGTTGATTATTTTTTCTCCTGAAGATTATAACTGACTTCAAAGAAGCAAGTATGTAAAGATCTGCAGTCAGCACATCCACAAAAATAACATATGTTGAAACGTAAAATAAATTTATTCTCTCTCTCCCCCCCCTCCCCCTCTGCCTCTCCTTCTCTCTGTTCTTTTTCTTTCTTCCTCCTTCCCTCCCTCTCTTTCTCTGGAAAACTGACTATTGCCACATCACCACTCACTTATCTTACTGCAACTTGCAAGATTTTAATTCTTTCTTGAGAATTGGTCTTGGAAAAAGAAATATTGTTGTATTTGTTGGTCATTAGTCAATAGCACTTAGCAATAACACTTGGACTCTTATATACTGCTTTACAGTGCTTTACAGCCCTCTGTAAACAGTTTACAGTCTCAGAATATTGCCACCAACAGTTTGGGTCCTCATTTTACGCACCTTGGAAGGCTGAATCAACCTAACGGTGGGCTTACATCTCTAATCTATTAGGTAGTACATCTATATGATCCTACTTATTTAACTCTGTCAGTGGTTGAGATTTAATATATTACCTTTCATTCATAAGCTTGGTCTTATGCAATCTGCTTCCTTCTTTTCATTTTCATTTTCCTGTTATGTGAATCCTATAATATAGGAAAGACTGAGAAAATGATTGGATATAGATAATATATAAATTATTCTCCATTACCTTTTTCTTACAATTTGTTAAGACCATGACAATTGTAGAATGTTTTTATTCATGTTATAACTAAAATAATTAAAAATATCTGGGTTTCCCCACCCTCCAAATTCAGGTGCTTTTTCCTCTGTTCTGACAAAGGCTTGTAACCAATCAAAGACAAGGTTATATTTCCTTTTCCAAGCTTTGGAGTCTTCTAAATTCAGTACTATTTTAGAAAAGTTCAATTAGTGACAATAGACTGCCTAATATGTTCATATCTCAACAAAGCAAACATTGCATCTAATACCCATCACCTAATAACACCCAGAATAGATTAATTAAATGCACACAACATACGGTTCATTTGAAATATGGTTTAGCAACTTTAACTAATACAAAAATGTACTAAATGCTGCCACAAATAATAGTAGGATTTTGTCACATGCATATGGATGCTAATTAATTTCTGGACCTGTTTAAAATATTTATATTATATTAACAGTCTTTAATTTTCAACTTCTATCAATGTGGATTATTAGCATTGAAGATAAAACTTGCATATTTCTTATAGGAGGAATTAGATGAGGAATTATGTAAAGGGATCATTTCTCAGCAACAGCAAGCAGTGGAATCAGTTACAATAGACTCTACATAAAGGTTACACTTTAAACCAGTCTTGGAAAAAATATCTTTAAGTGGTGGCTTAAAATATTTTAATGAATTATTATATTTTGTATTGGGTTATGGGGCAATTCACTTTCCATAACTGACAAACACGTTGATGAATTAAAACAAAATCCATCAACCAGCATATAAATGGATCATGGTATTTTAGATATTATGTATGTATGTATGTATATGTGTTTGTGTGTCTGTGTCTGTACACACACACACACACACACACACACACACACACACACACACACAACATATATATATATATATATATATATATATACCAGGTTCGAATCTCAGTAAGGGTATGGCTAGCTGATGAGAGCTAAATAGCTTGAAATAGATCTATACTAGTCTCCCTTTATTTATTTATCAGTACAAATACAACACAAATATAACAAAGGCAACAGTAAAAATATTGGGTTTCTGTCTGAATGGTCTCTTGTGACGAGCCGATAGGCAGAGAATGGAAGCAGTAGACTTCCTCCCATTTTTGGGCATACCAGGGGTTGTGACACTAAATAATAAATAAATAATAAATAAATAAATAAATAATACATACATACATACATACATACATACATACATACATACATACATACATACTATATATATATAGTATACAGCAGAACTAGTAAAAGTTCTCAGTTTTGTGGTATATGAATGAATCTAGCAATTTTTTAAAAAGAACACTAATTACTGGATATTAATAAAAAGAATTTGAATATAAACATATGGAAAATAGTTATAGTTGAATAGTCAATTAATTACATATTTCCAAAGGATATATTTTTAAGAGAAATAGACCATTTAAGGATGAAGGTTGATGGATAGGATAAAGGAAATTAAGTGACCAGATCTATTTTATTACTATTTGCTTAAAAGTGTAAGATTTTCAAAAGATGGAATTAATCACAAACATATTCAGTATTATTAAGGATCAGTTAGTCACTGCAGCACATTGGATTTTATTACAAAAAGAGGTTTTAGAGCACATGGAAACATGAACATAGCATCTTTCTGCAGCCCTTTTAGAACAGTTTTTCTACTGGCAATCATGCAGATGGTGCTATGTAATCTTGGAAAGCATATAGCTATTTAAAAAAAAAAACTTCAGAGAGATACCAAAGTACAGTACATTTTTTTTGGAACTGCAAACTGAATCATTGCACAACTCTATTGTATGGGGAAGATATTTTACCAACAGAAGATCTGACAGGTTGCTATTCAAATTCTGATACACTAAGAAACAGGTTCAGGGAAACAGCAAAATAAGTGAAAAGAAATATGGACAGGAAAATGTTTGATTTTGCTTGAATCTGGTGAGTGTATGTATGTGTGTGTATGTAAACATATGTATGTACTGATTAGTACTTAAATGGGAGATCATTTAAAAAATAATTTAAAAACCCAACTTACAGAAACATATATAATGTACGCATGTATCTATGTATGTGTTTGTGTATGCTTCTGAAAGTTGTGTTCTTGGTTTTTTTTAAATTAATTTTATAATGGTTTCCCATCTAAGTACCAATCAGTTGAACCTACTCAGCTTCTTTGGAATCAGCCAAGGTCAGATGCTGCCATCTGCTGTAGACTCAGTTACTTCCCTTTTTGGTTTACCTATGAAAAGGATCTTGGGATATGTTCCAAGCACTTGGAACATAGTGTTCCAAGTTTTATGGTGCTGGTCTGTGATCTGTTTAATGGCACCCAGGGCCATGGAATTTCAGCTATTTTTTTCAAAGGGATGCTTTTTAGTTTGTCTAGGAAACTTAATATATTGATCACTTTTAAGAACAGCAGCAACAAGTTGAGTTTTGGGAAACAAGGTATCGTAACTGCCTGACACCTGTGTTATCTCCTAGAATGATTTGAAAAGATGTATTGTTTTTGAATACCAATCTTGGGTTACCTTGACAACCAGAGATGATGCATAATTCCACTGTGCATCATACTATGCTTCTCTTTCAGCATTCATAGATTCTGATCTTTTTATTTGTTTATTTATCAAACTAACCCTTCAAATATTAGCATCAGATAGGAAGAAAAAAATAGTCCTGTAGGCACTGAACGTGCATTTAATTAGAAGAGGAAAGGACATGTATAAGAGACTTCTGACATAGAAAAAAAATATGTATTTCCCTTTTTGTCACTGCATAAGTAAATAATGTTTTTTAAAAAAATATTCTTATCTTTAATAAGAATGGAAACAATATAGAATTAATTTTCAATCATATATGCTGCATAAATTCCTACCTGAGCATCCAGGGACTGCACACAGATTATATGTTGCAAATACACATATTCACACAACATGCATGCATTTGCATACATTTGCATCAGCATAAACAAATGATTATCCTATTTCCTAAACCCTGCCTTCTCAGTCTATACTTCTGAGCAGCACAATCAAGGTACTCTGTGTATCTGGTTTCTCCATCGGAGTCATTACATTTCTGCTGTAAGAAGTAACATCTTAGTTGAAGTTGCTGAGAAAAAAAGTAGAAATGAAGTTTTGTTTCTCTTTATCCAAATCTTAATAGTAATATTAAAAATCCATTTGAATGTATACAATTATTATTCTGTGTTAAAAATGCTTTTAATTTTGTTTTAATTAAATTAATTAATGTTTTAATTAAAAAGAACTATAACTAGTATTGACTTTTAGGTAAAGTTATGTTTTCATATATGGTGCTTTGTAAATTTATTTGTGTGTATCTATTAAATTCAAGTGATTATGTGAACAGCTACTACTTATTTTATGATTCATCCCACCATCGACCAGATTTTTAGATTGGATTTGGCCTTTTTATCCACCTATTGAATCCTTTCCTAAGACCTGAGATAGGCAGAAGTTATGTTGTGTTTAAAGTATTGTCACTGGATAAAAGCTGTTTCAAGTAAAGCTGTTTTGTAATTGATTTTGTCAATGCTGATGCTGTTCAAGTCCAGTTTGAAATTGCACCCAAGGAGACTTTTGTTGTTACTATCTTTGCTTTCTTTTGCCACATTCATTCTATTTCAACTTTATACTATGTTCTTTCTCTTCTATTCTGCTTTCTCCAGGTAATACAATGTCCACTAGCCATAATTTTTTTCTTTCTTATTAACAATGATTAAGTCTGGGGTGCTATGTGACATGTGTTTGACTGTCTGAATTCTAAAATCCTAGAGCATTTTGACTTTTTCATTTTTTATTACTTTGTCTTTAGTAAATGGTATTTCTTGCAGATATTCCAATATTTACAGTTTTCAGTCAATGTACCATTTTGTCCATAATGTGCAATTTGGTGATCTTCTTGGCTATAGCCATTACTTGCTGTTTTATTATTTCCAGTATTTAATCTACTTGTTCTACCTTATTTATATCTGATCTTAGCATGCTGATCTAATTTTCCAGCCTGATCTTCTATTTGGCGGTACCCTATTGGCTTTGGCTTTTATTTGTCCATTTTGCAACCCAGGTGCACACTAATAATTGTAGCATAATTGTGTACATTTGTTAGTTTGTTAATTGCAGTGAGGTGCTACATGTATTTGATATTACAGTATTGGTATCTTTTCATATTTTGCTACACATGCCTTTGGGAAAATCTTCAGTGCAGGGAACCTTATTCTATTGTTTTTGTGCTGTTCTAGATGCTCAGTTATTCTTTGTTTCAATTCCTTTATTCTTTTAGTTAGAGGGCTTTATTCTTCTGAGGAGAAGGCCGAGGAGAGAGTGACTGGTTTGAGAAGGAAAACAATTCAATAGTTGGCTTCATCTACTGCAGATTCCCCTTGGTTTGTCTCTATAGTATGAATTATTTCTGTTAGAAATTCCTGCAATTTCTTTGCAGTTCTTCCAATTCCGCTTCTGTGAATATTTAAATGGATATAGCTCTGTTAGCCTTTGTTCTGATATTTCTAATTCTGGATGTTTTTTTTTTTTCCAGAATTGGTCTATCCTTTCAGTTATATGTTCTTGTTGGACTTGATTTGTAATAATAGATCATTATTTCTTCCAATCTTTATATATTTGGGATGGGTAAAGAACTTTCCTTCTAGTAGTCCTGCATTTGCTGGCTCTGCTGGCTCAGTCTGAGTCCTGTAGGTAACCTGTAGTAGACACTTTAGCTTTATATTTTATTAGTTTCTCTATTTTGTGGCTCACCAGTACTTGCTTGTAGGCAAATAGTATTTCTTGCAAATATTCCAATCCTCTTTTTTTGCTAGTTTATATTATTAGATTTAATATTTTAAAACATTCATGGCTTTTATTATCTGAAACTTGTCCTGAAGCTTGATTTGTCAATGAGCTTGGTCACGTCTGTTCCAGAATTATTCTATCATCCTATGCTACTTACTTCAAACAGGGTTGGAATGCTTATTTCATTACTTTAACATTTTTATCTCAGGTTTATGCCTTAAGTGTGCAAGTGAAGTTTCATCATACCTAAGGTGAAAATAGTCCTTATTAATCCTCAGTAGACAGGCCAAATTGTAAGATGCAAACCAGTAAATTAAGAAATAAAAAAACATCAGCTAGCTAAGCCAAATAGCCGCTGAAATGAAATAATGTACATTCAATATGACCCAAGTAATTCGGGGCCCAACCCACTCGGCGGGTCACACACTCGACCTCGTATTTCTCTCGGAGCAGTGGACTTGTGATCTTGGTCTGAGGGGTAGTGAGATCGTACCCCTGTCGTGGTCAGACCACTACCTACTGAGGCTTGACTTTCGGAGACCAAACCCCCACTGTAGGGAGGAGGAACCGACCAGGTGGTTCCGCCCCAGGCGACTTATGGACCCTTTGGGATTCCAGACGGAACTTGGGGTTATTCCTGATACCCTCGCCCGCAGTCCGGCGGAGACCCTGGTTGCTGCTTGGAACTCGGCAGCGACGGAGTCTCTTAACCGGATTGCGCCTCTATGGCCGCTCCGAGGCAGTGGATCCAGGAGGGCTCCTTGGTTTACCGAGCAACTCCGGGAGATGAAGCGCCAGATGAGATGCCTACAGCACCAATGGAGATCCAGTAAATCCGAATCGAAATGAGCACTTTTAACATCCTGCATCAGAGAGTACATCCAGGCAATCAGGACGTCAAAAAGAACTTACATTGCCACTCTGATTGCTTCCGCTGAGTCGCGCCCAGCCGCCCTGTTTAGGATAACCTGTTCCCTCCTCAATAGGAGGGATACGGGTGATCCGTTGCAGGGCAGGGCTGAGGACTACGTCCAGTTCCTCGCGGATAAAGTTGCTCGGTTTCGGGCGGACCTGGACTCCAATTCTGCAGATCCAGCCGAGGCACCAAGGGATATTCTGGTAGGTCATTGCTGGATTGATTTTCAAGCTGTTACCCCCCGAGGACGTGGACAAGGCCATGAGAGCTGTAGGTGCCTCCACATGTGTACTGGACCCGTGCCCCTCCTGGCTGGTTGTTAACAGCAGGGAGGTGACACGGGGCTGGATCCAGGCGGTTGTTGCCGCCTCCCTCTGGGAGGGGGTCTTTCCCCACGCCTTAAAGGCGGCGGTGGTGAGACCCCTCCTGAAAAAAACCATCTTTGGATCCAGACGTTCTTAACAACTATCGTCCAGTCTCCAACCTCCCCTTTGTGGGGAACGTTGTTGAGAAGGTGGTGGCCTTTCAGTTCCAGCGGTCCTTGGAGGAAGCCAGTTATCTTGATCCATTCCAGTCTGGCTTCAGGCCTGGCTACAGCACAGAAACCGCTTTGGTCGCATTGACCGATGATCTCTGGAGAGCCAGGGATGGAGGCCATGCCTCCATCCTGGTGCTCCTTGACCTCTCTGCGGCTTTCGATACCATTGACCATGGTATCCTTCTGTGACAACTGCGGGAGGTGGGGGTGGGACGCACTGTTTTACGGTGGTTCTCCTCTTACCTCTCGGACAGGTTGCAGTCGGTGTTAGTCGGAGGGCAGAGATCGACCCCTAGGCCCCTAACATACGGGGTGCCACAGGGTTCGGTCCTGTCCCCCCTACTTTTTAATATCTACATGAAACCGCTGGGCGAGATCATTCGACGGCACGGGATAAAATACCACCAGTATGAGGACGATACACAGTTGTATCTGTCTGCCCCGTGCCAACTCAATGAAGCAATGGACGTGATGAGCCAGGGCCTTGAGGCTGTTGGAGACTGGATGGGAGTTAACAAGCTTGTACTCAATCCAGATAAGATCGAGTGGCTGCTGTGCTTCCCTCCCACTAATTGGCCAAGTGTTCCATCTCTCAGGCTGGGGGGTCAAATATTACGCCCCTCAGATAGGGTCTGCAACTTGGGAGTCCTCCTGGACCCACAGCTGACTTTTGAACACCATTTGTCAGCTGTGACCAGGGGGGCATTTGCCCAGGTTCGCCTGGTGCGCCAGTTGCGCCCCTACCTGAACCGGGAGGCTCTCACAACAGTCACTCGTGCCCTTGTGACCTCTAGGCTGGAGTACTGCAATGTGCTCTACATGGGGCTGCCCTTGAAGAGCATTCGGCGACTTCAGTTGGTCCAGAATGCAGCCGCGCGAGCGATCGTGGGTGCACCTCGTTTCACCCACGTAATACCTATCCTCCGCGAGCTGCACTGGCTACCTGTTGATCTCCGGGTGCGCTTCAAGGTGCTTGTTGTCACCTTTAAAGCCCTGCATGGTATTGGATCTGGGTACTTGAGAGACCGCCTACTGCCAATTACCTCCACTAGACCAATAAGATCCCATAGATTAGGCCTCCTCCGAATTCCATCAGCTGGTCAATGTCGACTGGCAACTACCCGGAGGAGAGCCTTCTCGGTGGCTGCTCCGACCCTATGGAACGAACTCCCCGTGGAGATTCGTACCCTCACCACCCTCCAGACCTTCCGCATAGCCTTAAAAACCTGGCTGTCCCGACAGGCCTAGGGCTAAAGACTTCAACCCCACCTGAATAGTATGACTGTTGCGCTTTTTAATGATGTATTGTCTTTATGTGTGTATTTTGTTTTGTTTTTCCCTCCCCCTGGATTGTGAGCCACCCTGAGTCCCCTCAGGGAAAAGGGCAGCATATAAATAAAGTTAAAATCTAAATCTAAATATGAACTGTGTTTATTCAATACAGAAACAGTCAAACAGATATTGTAGAATATCCCAATCAACAATATTTTAGAATGATGAAAGTGTCTAGTGCAGAACCTAGTGTACACTTGTTTGAGTTATCCAGACTTAATATAATTCATAGTTTGCATGACCATATACTCTAGTGAAGTGTAATGAAGCATTTTTACTCTTCTCTATATCATACAATAATATATTTTTGCTTTACATTTCCTGTTTTCAAAAACAGATTCTTTACTGATGTCCATTTCAGACAAATGGAGAGGCAATATTTATTTATCTTCCCTGATGTAATATTGGAACAGACACAACTCTTAATATTTAACAAAGAGATGTGCATGTGATTGGACCCATGTTTAGTACTTTGTAGTGAAAGTTACTGTTAAGTCTCATATTTCCACAATAAAAGGCAGGAAATATATGCAAAATGATCAATCCCTTCCAATTAAGTTAAATATGCACCCCATCAATGAAAATTTTATATTTTCCTTTCATTTGAGCAACAACAAAATGAAAGCAATTTCTTTTCAATCCAAATGAATGAGTATGATTGGGGGAAAAGTGTTCAGCACAGTACTAAAAGAAAGCACAAACTATCCTAGTCTTTATCTTACTCTAAATCATTCGCTCAAAACTGTACTTCTGTACTTCCTGTGCAATCAAGGAAAACCAATTGATAAGGGCGTGTGTGGTTACAATGCTTATGCAAAGCAACACAGCAATCAGTAGTGACAAAATACTAATGAGAACTGGAATTGCAATTAGTAACCACATAGCTTCATCTTCCCACTCCTTCCTGATTTAGCATTTGATTCTTCATGGGCTGTTTTTGAATAAGACTGGCACTGGTTCCTTCTACTGAATGATGATTTCCTCTTCTTTTAGCAACTTAGAAAGTCAGTAGTACTGAGGATAACATAAACAGCATGCACTGTGTCAAATTTAGCTACCAAGGAATTATGTTCATCCAAAAGAATAGAAGGTAATGCAGGTAATGTGATGATGGTTGTGGGTAGCCTTTTCTAATCAGAACAGGATCTTAACCCATTAACTGAATGTCATTTTTATTGCTGTTCCTTAATATGAATCTGTAGGATTATTTAAAAAAAAATGTTTAGTATTAATCAATATGCTACTGAAATTATGTGTGTGTGTGTGTGTGTGTGTGTGTGTGTGTGTGTGTGTGTGTGTTCTCAGTCAAGAGTATGTTAAATATATCTGTGTTGCAGCAATGGATAAAACCAGAAGTAAAAGAAAGGTTTTGATATCAAATTGAAGATGGAGTTGTGGCTATGAATTCTCTACTCCTGATGTTATCCAATTCAGACAGAAATGAAAAATGTTAAACTATACTACCTAATAAAATCTACAATTAATTTATGAAGAAAAGTTTAATTAGTATGGTTCAAACTTTATTCTGACTTTTTTTCTTTATATGATACACATAGACTTAAAACTAAGGAAAACAACTAATGGGTCTTTTCTAAGGAGGACATCCCATGAGAGAGAGAATACATTTTCACACAACTTTATCATTCTCAAAAGAAAATTGAAGTCAATTCCCCTAATTACCTTCATTTCTTTTTTCCCTTAATACATGTATAATAAACTAAAAAACCTCATGAATCCTACAAGTCCTTCCAGCTGACACAAAAAAGTTCAAAAAGTAGCATCCAATCAGTTTCCTGACCTCTGGGATGTCACAATTTGTGAAGTAACAGGAACAAGAATGATATCTTTGCACAGAAGGAAAAGTAAATGAATTGTTAATCCATTCAGCCATGTTTTCAGCACTTACAGTGTTCATTTGTCCAGCTATGAAAGCAACATATCTGTAGATGCCTCTTTTTTTAAATGTGTTGTCCAAGGTTACCACATTATTATCACAGAGCAAGCACACAGTTTTACAAAAGATCAAACCCTAGTTGTTTATTTCCTTGGCAGCAGAAAACACCAAAACTGAACTAGGCTATTTTGATTTACACCTTTTACCATCTTCCCAAAGTAACTCAAGCAAAATCAGGGGTAAAATTGCTAAGAGTTCTTCTATTTCTCTTTTCTTTTGCAGATGACCTGCTGGTGGGTTTGTGTGTGTGTGTGTGTGTGTTTTCCCAAAGTGTTTGCTTGAAAGAAAATTATCCTGAAATAAAAATTGATACTCCATGGCCAAGAGGAAACTTATCACAGAGAAATCACACTTTTCTCAGCTTCTCTAGTTTAGCAAAAGAAAAATTAGCTTTGTTGTTTAAAATATGCCATACGAATTAGAAATAGATTGTCACAACTCTTGAACTTTATCAACATTATGGCATCCCAGTGACCCACAGCTCTTTATGAACTGATGCAAATTCTTTGGGAGGTGCCTTTTTATTGGTAGGGTAATTGTACCTCAAGTTTATAATTATTAGGAATTTGAAGAACTACGTGAAATTCTAAAAAAAAATGCATAAATCATTAAAATCAAGTCTAAATAGAATTTTGAAGATAGATATTGAGAAGAAGCAGGAAGTGAAAGAAGAAGTGAAGGAAGAAGAGGGGGGGATAATGAAGGGAAAGGAAAATTGAAAAGGGGTGATGCGTCTCAACAAAAGGAAATAAAAAGCAGACAAAAGATCTCACTGAGTTTGACAGTGGCATAGGGAAAATTGAAAGGGGGGGTGTTACGCCCCAGCAAAGGGAAATACAAAATATTTCATTGGGGTTGACAATGGCTTGGGGAAAATTGAAGAAGGTGGACATGTCAAAACAAAGAAAATGTCCACCTTCTTCAATTTTCCCTAAGCCATTGTCAACCCCAATGAAATATTTTGTATTTCCCTTTGCTGGGGCGTAACACCCCCCCTTTCAATTTTCCCTATGCCACTGTCAAACTCAGTGAGATCTTTTGTCTGCTTTTTATTTCCTTTTGTTGAGACGCATCCCCCCTTTTCAATTTTCCTTTCCCTTCATTATCCCCCCCTCTTCTTCCTTCACTTCTTCCTTCACTTCCTGCTTCTTCTCAATATCTATCTTCAAAATTCTATTTAGACTTGATTTTAAGAAGTGGGACAAAAGACTTACTAGGAAAAAATCAGACAATTAGAAATCATTATATGGGAAATATAAAGCTGTGATATGTGGTTTATTCCTATATATGATAATAAAACTGTTGATAACTGATTGAATATGATAATGGAAAGATAATTAAAGGTTAAAATATATGGAATATGGACAAATATGAAACTGATATGGGGAGATTGTAAAGTAGAGGTATGTGATTCACTTTTATACATGATAATGAAACTGAGTTGCTAACTGATTGAATATGTCAATGGAAGGACAATTAAGTATAGGTTAAAATATATGAAATATGGACACATATAGAACTTCTAAGATGATGAACAAAGTGAGATGTGTACTACTTGTTATTCTATATAGTAGATTAATGGAATTGTAATGTGAACATTGAACAGTAAAGATTGTTATTTAAAGATAATTAAGGGTAAGCTAAGTCAAGATATGGAAAAATGGAGAGGGAACATGAAATACATTTACAATGGGAAATTATTGAGATTATAAAGACAGAACTACAAATCTGGGGCATGTAAGGATGCATAACTTTTTTCTTTAAAAAAAAGAAGGAGGAAGATATATGTAAAAATTAAAGATGTATATTGAAAAGGAATTATAAATGCCATCAACATAAAATGGAGCTTGCTCAGAGACTGAAATACACCAAGTAAATGAGAGGAAGAGTGTGAAGTAGAAGAGAGAGGTAAGGGAAGAAGACAGGGATAGGAGAGAGGGTGGGGGGAGAAGAGGAGAGAAAGAAGGAGTAGAAAGGGGAGAGAGGAGGAGGAGAGAGGAAGAGGAAATAGAGAAAAGAAGGATGACAGAGGAAGAAAGGAAGTAGGGAAGAGGAGGAGAGAGGGAGAATTAAGTGATGGATAAGGTACAAATATGGTATATGGAGAGCAGAAGAGCAAATAATTGTTTTTGGGAGTTGATGGTAAGACGAATTGATGTAAACATTTAACAATATAATATGATGTTGATTATGTAATAATATACATGTGGTTATTTGTTATGGAAATGAAAAAATAAAAACTTACTTACTATGGGGGTAATTTCTCCTGAGCTGGCCACATTTTCTAAAAAAAATTATAGAGCTTGAAAACACCAAACAGCTCTTCCTGTTGGCATGTTGGCATGTCCAGAAAATTATCTTTGCCAAAGATTAGTCTCAGAAAAATTCCAGAAAATGAAATAATTTGGAACTCAATTTATTTTGGTTAATGTTGTCAAAGGAAATCCAGTTTTTTTTTTTAAAAAAAAAAAATTAAAGCCTTTATGATTTAAATCCAAGTATTCAGAGCAGCTACATTTTTTTTCAAAATTATTATGTGGTTCACTTTTTGAAATATGTTTCAATTAAAATATTGATATTATTTTTGTTTATAATATAATGTAAGTAAAAAAAGTGAAATCTACGTGCCATCCTTAAAACAAAGTGAGAAGGAGAACATAGATGAATATACTTCAAAGGAAACAAAATGAGTAAGAGCCAAAATCAGTACAATTTAGAAGAACCACTACATCACTGTGATTAGTCATTAAATCTTATTTTTATTTCATCTATTTCCAGGAATATCATTGCCACTATTGTTAATAATATATAGTTGCATTGACAATGCACTCAACAAAGAAATACTGATATATCATTTTCAAAATTAGCAGTCATGTATCTTGAATATATTTTTACTATGGAATGTTTTAAAACATATCGTTAATAAATTCCAGTTTATTTCAGAGATGTAGATTCTCTGCACTACAACTTTTTCCTGCTTCTTTCCCCTGCAAATCTTCTAACCCTAATCTTAATCCTAACACCGTCTCCCCCTTCCATTCCCTTCCCTTTCTTTCCCTTCCATTCCCTTCCCTTTCTTTCCCTTCCCTTCTTTCCTTTCATGGCTTCTATTGGGAAGGAAATTTGGTTGGTTGGTTTTCCTTACTATAGTCATTTTCTTTCATTAAAATCTCTCTGGTTTACTTTCAGGCACTTCATAAGTTTATATAGTTCCCTTTTAAAATCATGTAAGTTAATGACCATTGTCACATGTTGATAATGAATTTTTCAGGTTTATTATGTGCTATGTTACATATTTCCTATTATGTGCTCTGAATCTCACTCAACTGAGTTTTCTTGGATGGCCTTGGTGTTCCTTTCTCAATTCAAGTCATAATTTGCCCTGCTAATTCCCTAGAGTTCAAAACTTCTTCATTAAGGAAGATGTTCAAGGTCTCTAATTAATTTGGTTTTCTGTTTCCAACTTACACTTATTTTAGTTTTCAGTTAAAAATTATGATGGCCATCAGTATATCAATATAAAATGATCTTAATATTACTGTTTCATTTCAGATTTAATATCACTGCCTTAACTATACACACAGATTTTTGTTGAGGAAGTACTCAATTTAGATTATTCAGATTATTTTTTGGAATTTATGAAGTATTTCAATACTATAAAAATAATATTACCTTTGGGGATAAAGTTTACATATATAAGGAAAAGAATTGATACATTTCTCAGTTTTCCAAATTTATACTAATATTATTTCTGCACAAAATTTAAAATAAGATATATATATTTGTACACTTTTATGTGTACTTTTAACAAAATACCATCTGATTTTCTCATTTTTCATACGTATATATCCCAAATTATTTATCATTCTATATTGTGTGTGAAGCACTGAATTCACATCAAGTTAAATTTGATTATTATTTTCTTGAATTCATCTGATAAAGAATAAACAGGTTGTGTTCCTATCTCAATTTCCCAAGTTCTTTTTAATATATGAATGAAACTAGATTGAAATACTATATTCTATAGTATTCTATAACAATAATCCACAATTTAAATATATGCATTTGGGGAAATACTAAAGATCATGTTATGATCAGAATGCAAAATCAGTTCCATTTAGAAAGCAAAAACCTTTAAAAAAATAAGGCTCAAATATCTGGAGTGATCCTTAATTTAAATAACCATGACTGTTTGACTTTTTCAGCTACATGAAAATATTTCTTTTCTGTTGTAAGCAGAGTGCTATGGCAACAAAAAGGAATATTAATATTGAGATGGAATTTATTCTTAATTGCTTCTACAGTGCAAGCCATCTTTACAAAGTGCAGATTTTCATTATTCTTATTTTCAGAGATGACGCCTTTTTTCTTAATATTTACTTTTCCATTTACCTGAACTCTTCAGTATTTCTAAAACAACCAATTATCATTTAATTGACTTACTCTCAACTTAGGAATTCTACATACTAGCACTCTTTCTCCTGCTTCTTACCATGAATACAAATTTCCTAACCAGAAATATCCGATTGACTTTTCACTAAAATCTGTGAAGTACTCACTATCATGTTGATTTCTTATTTTCTTAAGGAAAACATGCAACCTCACCATGTTATTTTAATTTTACATTTTTCCCATTGCTGTTATAGCACACATGTACCACTTCACACACCTATTTAGCATTTCAACATGCATGCAGAAAGGTGCTACATGTATATATAGAGGTCTTCCAACCTAGTCAAGATTCACCTCAAAGAGAGGATTATTCATTGATACAAAAATAAAAGTGCCTTTTCCCATGTACAAAATATATAAATAGCATGATGGCATTTTGACTGTATTGGCAATACAATATGAACTTCATTGTTTATTCTAATAACATGCATTTATGAGTAGCCTTTGATTTACAACCAGTCTCTTAGCAATATTGAAAGTTACAGTGGATCCTGCAAAAGCTACCTATAACCCAGATTCAAAGTTACTGATGCTGCAACACCCTGATGCTGCAACACTACTGATGCTGTAGTCATTCATACTTACAACCAACTGCAGAATGCTACAGCTGCTGCTCTCCTATCTCCTCTCCCAACCTGCCCCACTGGGTTATCACAGGTCTTGGGCCTGTTTCCCACCTCAGTAGGCCTCATTCCCTCCTCACCCAGAACTTGCATTAGGGAAGCAGAGCAGGCCTGGGCTCTATTCCCATGCCCCTGGTCTAGGACAGAGTGGATTGCTCTGCTCCCTAAGTGGTCTCTGGATAACTTTGGAAGGTAAGTGTAATGGATGATGGGAGGGATGTAACATAGGCCCATGAAACAGGAAGCAGAGCATGTGGTGGACCCAGGGCAGGTAGTCCCAGGTCTGTGCTAGGTCTCTCAGGGCCTCTCCCACCTCTGAGGCACCTCATGCTTTTCTTAATGACAAAAGAGATGGTCACTGTCAGCGTTCCAAATATCATGCAGAATTAAATCAGAGTCCAAGGCAGAGCTATCCTTAAAGTTCCAATTTAATAAGACAGACATGTTGGCACATCTGTGGAAATCCCAATTCTAAAACTTCCTGGGATTCCACCCTTTGAAAGTTCATGATCTTATCCCCACACCCATCAATCCATCATATGGTCCAATCTTATTCAGCCACGCTGGCATTTCCACCAATCTAGTTTCGCTCAGATGCAGAGATGCAGAGACAAAAGATGACCTTGGACTTCTAGAAAAGAATGACAACAACACATTCCATAATTCTACTCCTTTCTATTCCCCCTCCCAATTACTACACTAATGAAACAGCATAATGAAATAGTAGAGAGTGTGGCAGGCCAAAGATCCTAAAAAGGAATATAATTGCAGGCCTGACAGTCACCTTGTTTAAAAACCATGATTTCTGACCACAATGAATAGGTTCCATTACAATTGTGAGTTGAGAACTGTCTGTATTAACAAACATGCAATAACACTAACAGATAGTATCAGAGTTATTTGATAGTGATGTGGGCTGCATATAAATTTAATAAATAAATAAAAAATAAAAAGGCTACTCCTAATATCTGTGTGGTGCATCCAGGTAGCTGAAGCACTTCCTTTTCTTTTACCTAGTCATACGCTGAGATCCTATTTGGAAGAATTTCTTTAGATGCCAATTAAGGTAGCAAATAAATTAAGTGGCAGCCCAATTTCTAGAATTCTTGGTTTCCTAAGTTTGTTTTTACCTAAGTTTCTACCCATACAATATTTATGATTCCTGGTAATGGTCTGCACCCCTCCCCACTCTACTCCATTCACTCTATTCCACTTCACTCCCTGCCACAAATTTAGATATTTAAATTTAGATAGATATTAGCCCCCAAAAACCACTCTGTTAAAGATAATAAATGATGGGAGAAAGTTTTATGCCATAGCCCTTCTACTTAATAGTCATGAGATTCCAACTACCTCTGGCTCAAATATACTACCAACCAGCATGTCAGAAACACAGTTGTAGCCATCAGCTAAATTAGGTCTTGCCATGCTGAGTTGCTGTGTTCCTGTGTTCTATATATATTTTATAACCAGTCCTTATTTCAAGAAAAACATGCTCTATTCTGGGTTCTTGTTTTCTTTCTTTAGACATTCTCTGCCATGGTGGCTGAAGCAAAAGAAAAAAGAGGGAAAATATATTTTTCTGAACATAAAAATATTAAAAAATAATGTGGAAAAGTATTGTGTAAGTTATATGTTAGCTAAATATTAAGAATTTAGAGATATTTGCAAATATATGGATTTGAATATGATTAATGTGGATAGCTATATAACCTAGCCCATGTACACACATACCCATGCACATACACGTGCGCGCGCACACACACACAGACCACATAAACATATATATAGGCTAAACTAAGAAGTTGAGAACAGGTCCTTGAAGAAAGGAAACCTCTTCTATTTTTATTATCCATTAACCAAAATTTATGCCTGCATGAAATCATAAGGAAACCTGAAGGAGGATTTATCTTTTATAGGTATATTACATTTATTATAATTTATTATGTGTCTTGGAACAATGAAAGCTACTGAGTTTAATTTATATATCCAAAGAATTTGGGGAAATTCTATTTGTAGATTCTATATGAGGTGGGAATCATATTTTTTTATTTGTCAATTTGTATGACATCTCAATCACAAAGTGACATATCTGGGATTAAGACAGCCTATCGCTGACTAGGTAAATGGATGCTGAAAGGCTTTAAAATGTCTTCTTTTACTACTCCAAATTCCATATTAGGTGTTATATAAAGCTGTTATTTGAAAATCTATACTATGTATACAAATAAGCTTATTTTCAAGAGTTGATGATTGATTGGTTGATTGAATTATTATATAGTACATTGTTAACAGAGACTGATGCAACAGTCATATAGGATATATAAGGCTGACATTTCCAAAGCCCAAGCCCACTATGCAAACAAATTCTGTTAACAAGCTTTTGGGAAATCTATAATGAATTTTCCTTCTAAATTGTCAGAAGAGTTTCAAGAATCATAAGAAACAAACATATTTGTATGATAATTTAGATATTATTTCCTGCGGTGTTTCTGACATTTTCATGTTCTTGCCTGAAGGAGAAAGAGAATGGCATCCAGAAGACATTTTGTCCTTTGGGACTTAGAAATACCTTTCAGCTCTTTACAGAACAGCAAACTTTAAGTCACCTGGAAAGGTAAGGCAGATTCAGGTAAACAGGAGATGAATGTTTAAAGCCTGAAAAGAAGATGTGACTTGCAACTGGAGAGTGGAGAGTAACTAACTGGTCTCTTCATATTATAATAAGCAGAAACTATGATGAACTGTAATACTGTTCATGTAATGAACCATTTATCTGGAGCACACATTAGGGATTGATTAAGAGGCTCCCAAAAACTGGTATCCTTTCCTGCTCATCCAAATGGTAAGAAATAACATCACTCAGAACAGCTATGATTCTATGAATTAGTCTTTAAGAAGAAAGATGAAGAACTGCCACTTTAAAACCACTTGACAATTGAAATTGACAAATCTAAGCTAGCCTTATAAATTCTTGTGGCTTCCTTCTGAGGAAATTCTTTTTTGATAAAAATTTGTTTCTTCAGTAATTTAAACATAGGCATTATCTATTTTCATATTTTAATGATTGAACATGTTCATTTAAATACTTAAATAAAATGCATTTAAATATTCTTCATTTTTAATCCTGAAGATTTTCAGATCATGATTGCTAGTCATTTTCATATGATTAATGAAGTCCAAAACAGAAACTTTGTATTCTACAAAGATGGATTCATTTTTAAATTATATTAAATACAATTACATTCTGTATGGGGATGCAATTTAAAATATTAAATTTACAATTTAAATATATTTAAATTTAATGTTTTAGTAATTTCTTTACTTAAGCATTTCTCTGAAGCTGTTCTCTTTTGCTTTCCTAAAAAGTCCTAGTCCATCCTGTTGATCCACATGAAGAATACAAGAACTGAGGAAGGTCTGTGTTTAAACGTAATTATGTCTATTTCTCTGCCAACATGTCTAACATGTGGTAGGTAGGAAGCAGGTAGCAATGCAGGATCATTTGCTATGTGCAGCCAGTCATTATCAAACCCTCAGAGCCACAGGGATGAAACTTTTCATCTGTCTGATTTCACCTGCTCCCTCACAAAAAGTGAATGGTGACTGTTTTCCCCATTAGTAGGTAGTCCAGTGGGAATTCACCTGTCACTTTCCTTAAATTGTCCTACATTAAAATCTGGACAGCATAACATTTGGTGCCAGCATAATGGTTGAATGAGAGTATATTAATGCAGCTATGAAGAAGAGCCCTGAGGTTTGCTACCAAATATCAGCTAATAGCAAAGAGTAGGAAGTTCAATACTTCACAACAAGAACATCTTGACTAGTTCCCTAGGGATTCTAATGCAGTTGATCTAGCATCAACAGATCTAGTCTAGGTTGACCTTCGGTAGGGTATTTTTTTAAAAGGGCAAGGATACAATTATTCTGCATCTCCAAAATATCATTCAGTTTTTGGACTACAAAGATGCATCATTTCATTTTTATTTATCTATTTATTTGCATTTTAGTCATTTAGTCATTTATTTGACATTTATAGGCCGCCCTTTTCCCTGAGGGGACTCAGGGCGGCTTACAATTAATGGGAAGGGAGTGCAAGACGAAACACGAGAAAAAAAAGGTGAATAAAAAATAAACCAGTAAAACACAACATTCATTCAGCATTCGGGTGGGGCGAGGTTAGGGTCTTATCCCCAGGCCTGACGGGATAGCCAGATCTTGAGGGCTGTGCGGAAGGTCTGGACGGTGGTGAGGGTGCGAATCTCCACGGGGAGATCGTTCCAAAGCGTCGGAGCTGCAACTGAGAAGGCAGGAATACTAATCATTTAACAAACATTTGATTTCTCTACACCCTTGAAATTATGTCAATTGACTTCAACAAATAAAATACTATGAAGGAAAAAGGCACCAATATATGAAGAAAAAAGAATGGGAGGGTGCTCAAGTGACAATTCTGCTCCTCGCCCTTTCCTTTCATTGCCTCATAGATGTTTGGTCCTACAATAATCAGAATATGTATGAAGTGGAAATATTGGTTCTAAATTAACAAATATATAGACTATTTTTTCTTGAGTAGTGCTTCCAAAGGTGCTTTTTCAAAAGGCAATTGGACTTTCCTTTTTTTTTTCTGTTTTTTTTCCATTTCGCTTCTCATTCAAGAAGCATCTTCAGTTCTGGGAAATTGAAAGAAACAACCCCATAGAAAGTCCAGTTGTCTTTTGCAAAAGTACCTTTGGGACAACCATGACATGGACAACTGAGAATCTCCATAGATAATTGGTTTTCTTCCATTGAAGAAAATGCCAGAGGCTGCTCCAACTATTGCACAATTGCAGTGATTTCTCATGCAACCAAAATTCTGTTAAAAACCATTAAATGGAAGCTACAGAATGTCATTGATCAAGAGTTACTTGATGTACAGGTTGGCTTTAGAAACTGACACCACACTCAAGATCATATTGGTAATATTAGATGGAATGTGGAAAAGGCATGTCGATATCAAATGTATCTATACATGTGTTTTATTAATTACAGAAAAACTTTTAACTGGGTAGAACACAATAAGTTATAGGCAGATTTACATGACCTTGGTGCTCCAACCCACCTGATCAGACTCATCTGTATACAGCTAGAGTAACTGAGAGGTGTTAAATCATATAAACAGTGGTGGGATTCAAATAATTTAACAACTGGTTCTCTGCCCTAATGATTGGTTGAGTGGGTATGGCCTGGTGGTCATGTGACTGGGTGGGTGTGGCCAACACAACATCACTCATCACACCCAATCCCGCCTCCCGGCCACTCTCCAGAAAGGCAGAGGTCGGATTCAGCTGGTTCAGACTGGTTCAGGATAATCCCACCACTGGTTGTCCCCACCCCTGAACATTTTTCGGCCACGTTTTGAAGTCCACAAGTCTTAAAGTTGCCACTGTTGGATACCCCTGAGCTAGATGTTCTGATAGATCAGTGTTTTTCAAATTTGGCAACTTTTAAGATGTATAGACTTCAACTTCCAGAATGCTGTCTGGGCAATTCTGGAAGTCTACACATTTTAGGATTGCAAGTTTGAAAAACCGTGTCAAAAATGGGCAAATTAAGATCCTTTTTAGGGATCTGTCCTTTGGTCTCCTTTTTTAAAAAAATATTACAGATTATCCTGAGCAGAACATCTATGAAGGAAGGCTCTAATAGAAACATGCTTTATGCATACAAACATAGAAAGGCATCTAAGGATCACTAATTTCCCCATCTTCATGGACCATAATTAACGAGAAGTTTGCAAGGATATCAACAGTAGTTTTCCTCAGCTCTGCTTTGCCTGAATATGCAATATCTATGCTCTGTCATTGAGCTGTGATCATTCTGGCCCTTCAAATAGACACAAAAATTTTTCAACCACAAGAATTGTCCTCCATTCTCTTTATTTATGGCATGGGACCCTAAAAATAGACAAAAAATATCCCAATCTTAAAACTCTCCTCCTCTGTTTTTATTTAAATTCTGGAATAGTCACTTAATGAGGAATAGCAGGAGCAGGAAAGATACATGGACAGACATTATTATTGATCTGATTTATCCTAGAACTATTATCACTGGAAAATAAAGGACTTTTACATTGATACTTAAGATTCTTTCCCTACCCCACCCCACCCCATTATTGATGTACTGATATGGGGAAAAGGTCTAAGTGGGTGGAACGATTTTTGACCTTATTTTTTTTTGAACTTATTTTCTCAGAATTGGTTCTAAAACTGGATGTAAAGTTTATTAGTACAGAAATTGTAATTGGAGCAAAAAAGGAAATAGGGAACTTTAGGAAGACAACATTATGGCAATTCAAGTTTTTATGAAGTTTTCATCTTTTCCTTATTTTCATATCTTGAATTTAAATCAACCCAAGATTTATTCAATATAATCTATATATGGGGTATGGTAACATATCAATTTTTTTCACAAAGTTTTGCTATAGTCCAGGTGTTACTGTGCTTAGTAGTGCAATTTTATACTATTTCATATGGTTGTGTAATAATCCAAATTCAGAAGGGGGGATATGCTTTGAGGCTCACTTTGTGTTGCCAGCAAATGTTTAAAAGATTTGTGCAGCATAGAAAAAAGTGTTATTGAGATATTGAGAGGTCTGAAGTGTGTGCTCACACAAGCTATAAATTCCTTTTCCTTCAAATCCAGATTGTTGTACAGGTTCAAGAGAGGTAATGGAAGCTTTGAAATCTTCATGTTTCATCTTGTTTTTCAGCTGTTTTTCAGGCTGAATTTTGGCTGTTTTTCAGGACATTTTGGATTTTAGTAGTAGTAAATAAATAGAGAGGAAAATCATACCTTGTTGAGACCTTTGACTCAATTTCCCCTTCTATTTATTTACTACTACTGAACATCCAAAATGGCCCAAAAATGTCCTGAAAAATGCCCCAAAATGTATCAAGCAGAATATTTATTATTTAAAATGAAACCCATTGTTTTCATATATACATAACACAGTCCCTCTGTCTTCCTTTAAACTCATTTTTGAAGTTCTGTGGGAAATGTGGAAAGTTACAACTTAGCAATAAATATTTCTTGTGTATCCTTCACACAGGAATTTTTTTTAATAAAGGCTGAAGGCATTGCTGAGAGGGATGAATTGTTTTCATGAACAAGTAAGCTTGTCCAAATCTGTATAAGTAATTGGTGATTGATGCTGACTTATCAAAGAACTAGAGTATAAAGAGCCATGTACTGTAAATGTTAGAACTGATAGAGGGCAAGAACAGAAAGTTTCTTTCTAAAGGAGATGATTGCATTTCAAAAGTAAAATCAAAATGTGGTTTTATTGAAATACTTTCAGACTATCTCAGTCTTGCCCAGAGACAACATATTGGAAAAACATATGCAAATAGACACAAGAGAGTTGTTAGAACCCGATATTTATGTGCTGCACTTTCAACAAACAGATTGGACTCATAGCAATTCATTTAAAAAGTTATTATAGATACAGTAATTATAAATATGGATTGCAATCTAACAATAGCAATTAAAGAAATATAATGTGTGATTAAACAGGTTTAATTACTTTTCTTTTGGCTAGGAAAGAACTTGCAGGCTGTAATTACCAGAATACCAAAGCAATATACGGTAAAGACAATATTGGTGTATTTAATTTTAAAGCAGCTTTACTAGGCTGGTTGGGATTTCTGAGAATTGTAATTCCCGCTGGTCTTGAGAATGTCTGGTAAGAAAATGTTGACTGAAGGAGTAATGTCACAGGCAATACAAATGGCTCAAGGATAGAGAAATCTATACGAAGAAAATATATTAGATGTATTTTAAAAATTCAGTTGAAATTGATAGAACTGACCATCTTTATGCTTTACAAAAATGCAACCTGCATATAGGGAGCAATAATTCTCTCTATATACATTTTCCAGTCACAGTAAAAAAATTAAATCACTGATTCTTTTTTCCTCAGGGGTAAATGTCTGTCTGTCTGTCTGTCTGTCTGTCCGTCTGTCCGTCTGTCCGTCTGTCCGTCTGTCCGTCTGTCCGTCTGTCCGTCCATCCATCCATCCATCCATCCATCCATCCATCCATCCATCCATCCATCATCTATCTATCTATCATCTATCTCATCTCATCTCATCTTAATTTTATCAAATATATCTATTTACACTTTGAGTTTCTAGACCATCCATGTCCTTCAAGGAGTGAATAAAAATTCATATTTTTTTTTCATTCTCATTGTTTCATCTGTCTTTACTCTGCTTTCCTCACAGAAGTTCAAAATAGCTGTTTGACTTGCAATGGATAAGTTTTTCATAAATAATTTTTATGGCATTGACTTCCTCCTGATCGTCTTTTGTTTATACCTATTGTGTTTTCCAGCTACTAAATAATATAAATAATGCAGTGTAGTTCACTATTAACAGTTCTCTAAACTCCATGTATTAAGTTCTAAAAAATTATTTCAGTTACCTTCTTTGGAAAGCAAAAACTTTCTTAATACATTTTTTTCCTCACTGGCTTCAATTTCACATCTGATTTTTCCCCCCCAAGTTGTCATAAATGAATACATAAATATATAACACATGCCTTAGAAAAAAATTTGAAAGATTTTACAGTCCACTGATCTAAGTACAGCCTTGTCCAGGAATATTATAAGATGCTACATTCTGCTCATACAAAGTGACAGTCCTATAATCTTGATCTGTCTTCTGATATGAGGTTGCCCTTAAAGAAGGAAAATCTATTCTGATAGACTTTAGGTCATTGCAGAGGAAAACTGCCTATCCTACATACTATACAAATTTCCAGCTGGTCACATTTATCTCTACCATGTATATAAAAATGTCATTTTGCTATTTTAAATGGAAAACAACAATGAGAATTTAAAGGAGGGGAAAATCATTCTATCAACAAGGAATGGAAGGAATTTTCCTTCTCTGTAAGGAAATCTTGGAGACTAGACAAAACCATGTCCACTTCTGGTGGGCCCAATGATGGGTTCTTGAGGAAACAAATATAGTGAGTGATATACATTGAGAGTAGGACTCTCAATAATATAGAGCAGGTTGTTTAAGTCCAGGATTACCATCATCTCCAGATGCAGCTCTGATTCTAGACATAGAATAGGCATGTTGAATTTCTTAAGAACTATAATTCTTCAAAACATTACCAGTTCATCCAAAGAATGAAAAGGAAAGGCAGGGAGCTTATCACACCAACCTTCTGATCCAGTTTCACAAATAGGGTCTTAGATCTGGCTGTCTGGCACAGTATCCCTGAAGGCTGAGAAAAGCACAACTTATGTTATCATTATTTTTTCTTGAAACGTGACAGAAAAATGCATTTTAGAAATTTATGAGGAAGGATCCTACATATTATTACCTCTTTTTTCTATCCACTTTACATGTGACAAAGTGTAATACAGTACAGCAGTTGAATAAATCTATATATTTTGATAAGCTTCATTGTAGGAAATATTTGTAGTTCAAATGCAATGGCAATGTAAAATATTTTTTAAACAGCTTCTCACTGGCCATTCTGTTTTTCCTTAAATAATTGAGGAAACAACAGATTCTTCTAAAACAATATGTTCAGTGAAGTTTATCTTAATATAAATTCAAAATTCTTTTTTTTTTTAAAGAAAAAGATATTTGGATCTGTAATAAAAAGAGTGAATTGGAAGAATTCCCGATGAGGTTCCACCACAAAACCGCGGTAGACTAAAGCGCGTGTGACTAAAGCGTGGTGACAAAACCGCACCGTCAAAACCGTGCAACAACAGCGCGCCAACAACAGCGCGCCGACAGAAGCGCGCTGCAACATAAGCCTAAAAATAACCCTAAACCTAACCCTAAACCTAACCCTAAACCTACCCTAAACCTACCCTAAACCTAACCCTAAACCTAACCCTAAACCTAACCCTAAACCTAACCCTAAACCTAACCCTAAACCTTACCTTAAGTTAAATCGTGCTTCTGTCGGCGCGCTATTGTTGGCGCGCTGTTGTCGGTGAGGTTTTGACGGTGCGGTTTTGTCACCGCGGTGTTGTCGG
This sequence comes from Thamnophis elegans, assembly GCF_009769535.1. Classification (NCBI taxonomy): domain Eukaryota; kingdom Metazoa; phylum Chordata; class Lepidosauria; order Squamata; family Natricidae; genus Thamnophis; species Thamnophis elegans. The sequence goes on along the minus strand of NC_045546.1, from coordinate 48,091,718 downwards.
CGCGCTTTTGACGTTCGCGGTTATGTCGTGCCACGCCCAATGCTGCCTTGGGAATGATCAGGTAAAAGGGGAAGGGGCCAGCAACTATGTAATGGGTAGAGAAAGAAAGGATCTGCCCTAATCTATCAGCAGTGGTGGGTTTCAAATTTTTTTGGAATCTCTTCTGTAGGTGTGGCCTGCTTTCTGAGTCCACTGGTGGAACCTCTTCTAACCAGTTCGGTAGATTTGACAAACCGGTTCTACCGAATAGGTGCGAACTGGTAGGAGCCCACCTCTGTCTATCAAGCAGTAAACAGACAATGGGGGGGGGGGGAGGGATTCTTCAGACTTGCAAGATTTAGTTAAAGTAGCCTTAGAATAAACTTGAATTATTCTTGTCATGTTCCCTATGTGATCTACTTGGGAAGCTGACAGGATCTTTTTTTTGAACATTGGCAGGTTAATTATATTGATATTGGCTGAGTCTTTCAGATATTTGAAAATGATTGTTTCATTTTAATTTTCTCTTCTCACATTTTAAATTACTTCTTATCCAAGTTCTTTGTCATTTCTTTGTGTTCTTTTGGACATGCCCCAGTTTGTGTCTGAATTCTGGAAATTATGCTGAGACATATCTGAGAACATGAGATTGGGAAAGATGTTAAAGGTATGATGTAAAAGTGAGAGATTTATAACAGAATGCAGGGGTATAGAAAGATGTTCCCCCTAATTAATTATGCATCATAATCATGTAAATAAGAGAACAAATAAAATAGGCGGTAACTAGGGAATATCCATCTTTGCTTATGTCTTTTATTTAACTTATTCAGCAACTATAATTCATTATGCAGAAGTCTTGAGTATCTACTGATATAATTGTCTATGCTTTTTTCAAGTATAGTTATTTTTTTGGCTTACTATTAAAACATAATAGGTTGACTTTTTAAAGAAATCATGTACATAAATCATTTAAAGTTATTTCACATAATGTAGAAATATTATTTTACAAAATTGAATTAGTATTTCATGCTGATCATGCTTCTGCATTACAGTTGAGTATAGTCCATGTTGTAAAATAGCTGAGAGTGCTTTTGAAGGCCAAGCTCATTTGGATAACTATCTATTACATCTACACATAAAATATTAATAATCCAATTGACTATTATAACATAATTTTTCATGGAATCTCTTAGATTCAACTGTTTTTCATATGTCCTTGAGAAATGCTCTACAGCATCAATTGTCACAGCAAAGCTTTTTCTCTTCCCAATTGTCTTCATTTCTGCAAAAATAGCTCAGAGCGTAAACTTTTTAGAAGTTTAACAATTGAGTTTGGCAATCATGTAATTAAACTATACCTCTCTATTTTGTAATATATTCTGCAATAATATCTACTATTATAAAATAACTTTAAAAAAAGCCTTCCAGAAAAAAAACTGTATATAAACTGTATGTAAGACAGTTGTGATAATCTTAGTTATAGATGTGATCCTTCCTCACAAATTTCTAAGGTGCATTTTTCTGTCACATTTCAAGAAAAAATAATAACATACAGTAAATTCTATAAGGTAATATGCTTAAAATTGGATACAGAAAATTGGAAGTAGTTGCTAATTGGTTAAGCAATAAACGAAGCAATAAAATTAGGTACATTCATGAAAAGTACCATAATGAACAATAAAGTACTAAGTCTGTATGTGTTTTACAAAGAATCTTTATAAATTAATAAATCTATCATTTTATGCATCATTTCTTTGTGAAAACTTTGTGTGAACTTTGTTTTTACCAGTTGTGTTTATGTGCTATATAAATAAATATAGCACATAAATAAATGAACTTCCTTGATTAAATCAAGATATTGATGCTAATTTTAGTTCAAGTGATAAGTTGGCCTCTACTGGTAATGTTGACTCTGCTTCTATGCTAAATAAATTAAGCTACAGTATTAAACAAAGATAGCAATAAAATTGAAATATGAGTTTTATGCTTTTCATTCACAGTTTTTGGAAAAGACAGTTTAGTATCAATTTCATGCTATAATTTGTTTCTTTTACTGAATAGTAAGGTTAGAAATATCAGTTTATAATTTTTAATATGCATCGTTTATTCCCAGAGATTGACTGAATCTTTCTTTTCAGTCTTTGAGTTCATAAAATCTGCATTCCAAGCACAATTGTTAAAGATGCAGACATATAAACATGCATACAAGTGTGCCTAAGCAAAGATAGAGACATGTGTAAATGTTCAGAAGGGGATATTTATAAAGTTTGTCTGATATTTTTTAGAGAGATTACAGTCACCAGTTTTTATTATAAGGGGATTTTTAAAAATGGGGAGGGATACACTTCCTAATTCTATTCGATTTTAGACTGGCTATATTTTGCTACAATGTATTCAAGGTGATTGTTCTGAAATGATTTTTCAATTTTATTGTAACAATCAGTATGTGAGATAGATTGTTTGGCAGAAATATTCTTCTTGATTCAAGATCAGTCATGACCAAATACTATAGGCATTTAAACATGTTCCCCCAGGTCCCCCAAAACCTTAGTTTTCAATAATTAATCTTTTTCAGTGCTGAATGGAGTTTATGAAAGGATTCATAAAATTGTTGAACAAGGTTTTTTTAAAAAAAACCCAAAACTGTATTCCTCTTTTTACTTGATTAAAAGTTTAAGAAGATAACAAGATTAGTTGGGAGCATTTTATTTATTAGCATTTTTAATCTGTTTTTGTAATTCTTTATAAGAGATTAAAATTGCAATTATGGAAATCTATGCAAGCAAAGTTGAAAGCTTTGCTTATGAAAAAATTGCATAGGAATTATTGAAAGTTGGATAGGAAAGAAGATAGGGTATCACAAAAAAAAAAATTCAAAATCCCTTCTACATAGCCTTGATTGTTATGTATCCATAAATGGCTATTCAGCAGATCATGGGATACTGAGGGAGACTTTTCTTTCTTTGTGATTAGGATGCTGTTATTTGTTGATGTGGGGGTGTCTTACTTGCTACCATTACATTTTATTATGTTATTTTTAGGATGCCATATTTTAATTTAAAAAGTTACTGTTTTTAGATGTCAGGAATGATTGGAGTTACATATAAGCCTAGTTAAATAAAGTAAAATAATGTAATGAATCAATTAATTGCATGAAATAAATTGTTAGCGTACAAGTCAGCTTCAGCTACTTTTCTAATTACTCCAAAGCATTATGCAGGTGGTAGTTTCACTTCAACTAGATTGAACTCAAGAAGGATAAAAGTTAAGGAAAGAAGGGCCACCAGTTCGTTTGAGCAAACAAATTGTTGAGACTTTTAAATCTTTTTGGCTGAGGATCTACTCTCTTCGGTGTCTGAGTACAATCTGGGGCTCCCACAGATTGTTGCTTTTTCTGGTGTTTCATTTTTTTAAAGGAATATTGATATTTAAATACTGATAATTTCTGAGTCACAAGTCCTTTTTTTAAACAGAATGTTTATAAAGTTTAGTTATAAATTATGTATACTTTTCATGCTATCTGCCTCAGATTACTGTATAGAATGATCAGCTGGGTCTTCTAGATTCCCTGGCTACGTTATTTTTGTACTCTTTCTTGCTAAAGGCTGCTTTTGAAAAACTAAAAATTCAATGGCTGATTATAAATAATTTATCACTTCCCTGGCCAATCTTCTTCCAGGGAATCAAGAATAATGAGAATGAAATTAAATTCTGAACAATAAATGCCCAGATACTGCAAAGTTCAGGAACAGTGCACTAGATTTCTGGGTTATGTTTAGAGAGGTAATCTTCCTAAACCGAGAGCCTGAAGGTATGATAAGATTAGAATTCAGATGAACTGGAAAAGAGTTCACCAATAACGTAGCAGAACATAACCAGGAATTTCCTCATAAAAATGAGAAACCATGAAATTTAAGAAATTGAAAGCACTTGTTGTTTTTGCTGAGAAATAAATGAACTCAGCTCACCTATTATTTTTGACAGACAAGCCAAACCTGTAGAACAACCTGGAAGAGGGAGGGCGAAGGAGGGAGGGAGAGAGAGGGGGGAGAGAGAGGGAGAGAGAGATAATGATTTTTTAATAGTCGTGTCCATTATTAAACTCAGAATTATATTGTGTCAAATGATTAAATATCAGGGAGAAATCAAGGCACGAAAAGAAGCCTGATTGCATTTAGATATAGTTCTTACTTTGTTTTAAGTCATTGTTTTTTTAAATTATTGTCTATTGAATAAAGCAAAATTGTGTGTCTGTACAATTTTGTGAACTATAAACCATAATGTACAAATCACCCTTGAGTTGGTGTGATATTTTTATATTTTTAAAAGATATTTTATCTTTTATTATAGAAAAGATTCTGCAACTTGATAAATTCTTGAACTTGAATTCAGAGTGACCAAGAGCCTTGAGTGACCCCGTATCAAATCCTTGTTTTTGGACCAGAAAAAGTATGCTTACAAAACTTTTTTTTTCATGATGGTTCCAAATTGTCTTAAAGTATAGACATTCTCCTCTGCTTATCTATTCTTCTGTCTTTTCTTCCGCTTTGAGAGTGCTTGTACCATTTGTAAATATACCTGTAGGCGGTATTAAGTGTTCCCTCTCATTTCCTCTTTCTCCCTTTCACTTCTTTCCTATTCAAATCTATATAGATTTGGCCAAATGCAGCATCCCAGTTTTTAGTACACTGCAAGCAAAGCAAGCAAATGTAGTATAGCCCTATTAAATTGGACTGAAAACTATATGGAAAAAAATGTAAGGAATTTCTGTATTTCCTTTCTTCCATTGAGTGGATATACTACATTTTGTACTTCTGGTTACCTTATTCTTGGGCCCCAATTTTCATTGTACTTCAGGAAAGCAAAAATAATCTATTTTCCAAATGCTAAAACCACTTTCATGTATAATCTTTGTAGCAGAATTCCATGTTTATTTGTGGATGTGCGTGCATACATACATACATACATACATACATACATACATACATAAGGTGGCTCAGTGGCTAAGTGGTTAAGACACTGAGCTTATCAATCAGAAAGGTTGGCAGTTCAGTGGTTCGAATCCCTAGTGCCACCTAACAGAGTGACTTGTCCCAGCTTCTGCCAATCTAACAGTTTGAAAGCACGTAAAAAATGCAAGTTGAAAAATAGGACCACCTTGGTGGGAAGGTACCAGCGTTCCATGCACCTTCGGTGTTTAGTCATGCCAGCTACATGATCATGTCTTCGGACAGCACTGGCTCTTCGGCTTTGAAACGGAGATGAGCATTGCCTCCTGGAGTCGGGAACGACTAGCACATATGTGTAGGGGAACCTTTATCTTTAATACACACACACACACACACACACACACAAAGTGTTATGTCAAACCACCAGATGTGCCCAAATATGGGAAGGAGCATACTGAAGTATGCTCCCTCCCGTATTTGGGCACACCGGGTGCTGTGACATAACAATTAATCATTTCCTCTGCTCAGCCGATAAGGGAGGAGAGCTTGTGGCTTAGAGGCTAATACAACTGCCTAACATGTAAAACAGCCCAGGTTCGAATCCCAGTAAGGCTATGGCTAGCTGATGAGACCTAAATAGCTTGAAATAGATCTATACTAGTCTTCCTTTATTTATTTATCAGCACAAATGCAACAAACACACACACACACACACACACACACACACACACACACACACACACACATGCCTTAAATCTTTGTTACTACATTTATACTAAATTGTAAGTTGTTTTGTTACATCATTATATTGATCTATGGGAACATGCTTGTCAATAAGCCTAATATAAACTTTCACTGTCAAAAACCTATTTTCATTATGTAAATTTTCCAAGATGCATTGGTACTGAAGACAAAATATAATCTTTTAACTACACCCCTGCAATCATGTTATTACAGCATTTGTATTCCCCACCCCTCAATGACTGGTTTTTCATTAGCCATGTGGAAACAGAATGGCTATATATTTGAAAAAAAAATGCAGAAATGTAATTGATTAGGAGTAGAATGAACTCTCTGTTTCTAACCATAACAAGTTGTAATAAATCTTTGAATCTACAAATTAATTTGAGGATATGAATGCTTTATCACTGTCAAAACTAAGATATGCTACCAATTTTGTCAGTAGGATTGAAAATCTATTTTAAGCCACATAAAAGCTATTTTTTTCAAAGATAAAACAGAATATATTTCACATTTAAAAGGATATAAGTAAAAGTATAAATGAAATAATCCAATATACTGAATAAAACAATACTTATGACATTCAAGTGGAAAATAAAAAGATTTCATGTACAATAGTGTCAGCTTAAGGCTAAACTGGCAGCAGTATGAATTAAAACTCTGCAAAGCATTAGAAAAGGAGCTCTGAGATTGCAGTGGATTTATTTTGCCACTGGACGGTCCTTTTGGGCATAAACTGTCTCAAAGGGACAGTGACAGGGAAGAGTACGTCTTATTGATCTCAGGAACATCGCAAAGTCCCTGATTGATCCAAGAGAATCTCTTCTTGCTGACAACAAAAGTGCAGCCAAAAGCTGCTGAGGTTGGGACAGTTCCGTAGCGGGAGGAAAGTGAAAAGAGAAAGCGTGTCCATCTGGTGAGGAAATTTTATTGTTATAAAAGAGACTGCCTTCCAAAAAATCAAAACTAAATTAAACTTGCAAAGAAAAGAAAATAAGCAGCAAAATTAAGCTATATTTGACAGTGTGTCAGCCTCTGCTTTGCTGCTGCCTCGGCTGCCATTGAAACGGGGAGGGGGGGGCATATCATGCCATGGTATTTGGGAGGGGATTACTAATTGTGCTGGAGGAAGATTCTGGAGTTCTGCTGCCTGTCTTACTGCTCATGCGGAGGAGGTTTCCTGCCAAGGCTAATGGCACCGACATTCCATCTGGGTGATGCCTTTCGAAGTTATCTCACACCTGACACTTGGAAGAATTATGATTGGACTGTAACTGGGATGCCAAGGGGTGGGGAATGGGTTATTCTATATATCATTTGCTTTCGCGGCTAAATAATCAGTCTTCGCTTTTCTACGCTTCTAATCATTTATAATTAGTAAAAGTACACTTGATTTCTATCAATGGAGTCTCGTGGTTTTCTTTCCTAATTATTCAATGGAGGAGTGCTGACAGTAAGCGAAGACTCACTCACACCCCACCAGGAGTTTTCAACCTACCATGGGGGGTGTACTCACAAGAAGGAATGGAGAAAATGTCATTGCAAGCGAGCAATGATGAGGAGATTGAAAGAGAAACTGCAGAACCAACTTTACCTGAAAGGCTAGCTGGCCTAAGGATAGAGGAGCCTGCAGTTCGGCCCCGATGGATTTTGGGAGTGGGGCAAAAAGAGGATTATGAGGATTATGAGAATTTGGATGCAGGAGTTACCAGACAGAAACAAAGGAAAAAACCAGCAGACTGGGAAGAATCTATGACCGAGTGGAGGTCCCGAGAGAGAGCGATGGAAAGGTACTCCTTGCATAAATTTAGGGAGGGTGAAGAGGCTGAGGGGGGATGGGAGCAAGCAAACCCAGAAACAGACTCCCCCCCCAGCCAGGGCTGCTGCCAGAGTAGGGGGGTCCCCCAGAAGACGCAGAATGGCAAAAGTCCCTCCCTTACCAGTAAAATATAACGGTGATACGAAGAGGTTGGGTCTTTTCGTCATTCAGATTTGCAACTACATGGAAAAATATGGCCAAGTTTTAGAATCAGATGAGATGAAGGTGCGAATAGTTTCACTTTCTTTGGAAGAAAAAGTGGCCGTTTGGATGGTGAGCTTACACTAATGTAATTCCCCTGTCCTGAGGAATTTTGATGACTTTATGGCTGCACTTAAGAGGAGGTTTGATGACCCGCTGATTGAGAAATGAGGGAAGGTGAATTTTATGGCCCTAAAACAGGGAAATAAGCCAGTGGCTGAAGATGTTCAGGATCAGTTTGCATTGGGATTAAATGAGGACATTTACCAACAATGCGTTAACAGACACCTTCCTAAGCGAGTTGTTGCTTGCTATGAAAATACAGCAGATGTTGAGCTAGATTTGATTAGATTTCAACGTGTGAAAGAGGAAAAAGCAGAGAGGTTGCCCCCCCCCAGCTCAAAGGGCCCCATTCCACATCAGGGGTGAAGGGAAGGGAAGCTCTGCCAGCAAGGACAAGCCTTTCATGTGCCTCCGTTGTGGGAAAGGAGGACATCGAGCCATGGATTGCCGCGTTAAACTTCCTCCAACCGCCCCACCCCCTGCCAAGAGGAAAGGGAAGGCAAGCAAGGCCCCGGGGAAAAAGAAGGAGGCTGCGTTCACTGCTGAAAATACCCCCCAGCGTTTCCAGCCGGAGGTGGAGAGGGGAGCGGACATGACCACCAGCTCCTCTGATGACTCCGATGACGATGGCTCGCCTCAGTGCGTGAGTTCACATAAAGGCCCCATGTTGATCCCAATTGAGTTAAGGGTGCCATCTGGTGGGGAGACAGAGCGGCTTTCCGCTTTACTCGATTCGGGCTGTTCTAGATGTATGATCAATCCTGTAATGGTTGAGAAACTGGGCTTGAAATTGAGAACTTTGAAAACCCCTATTGTTTTTTGCCAAATCGATGAATCCATTGCAGGGGGGGGGCGGCCCATTTCTACACTGAACCTCTAGAGATGACAATGGACACCCATGTAGAATTGATCTCTTTCATTGTGGCACCTGGGGTGGACAGACCCCTTATTTTGGGACTCCCCTGGCTTCGTAAATGGAACCCTCACATTAACTGGAGGGAGGGGTGGCTATGCATCCGGACCAGCCCAGCCCCAGATGGGGAGGCCGATGACCCTGAGCCTGCTGGCTCCAGTCCTGCATTGGCCGCCAGGGGCCAGGAGAAAATTGAGGATGAAGAAAAGATTCCGAAAGAGTATTGGGACCTAAAGGGTTTTTTTAGTGAAAAATCTTCAGATAAACTTCCACCCCACAGACCTGCTGACTGCTCCATCAATATTTTACCTGGAGTAAAGCTTCCAAAGCCCCAAATATATTCAATGTCCCCTAGAGAAATGGAGGAAATGAGGAAATTCATTGATAAAAACTTGAAAGGGGGTTTCATTGAGCCAGCGAGGCCCAAGGTAGCAGCATCAGTGTTGTTCAGAGAAAAGAAAGATGGGTCCCTCAGATTATGTGTGAATTTCAAAAACTTGAACTGCATCTCAGCTCAGAACCTGTACCCATTACCATTGATGAAGGACATGCTGGCCCAACTGGGGAAGGGCCGTATTTTCACTAAATTGGACCTAAGAGAGGCATACTATAGGGTCCGCATAAAGGAGGGGGATGAGTGGAAGACTGCTTTCAACTGCCCCCTGGGTTTTTTCCAGTTCTGGGTAATGCCCTTTGGCCTGCAGGGGGCGCCTGCAGTTTTCATGCAATTAATTAATGAAATTTTGCATGACCACCTTTACAAGGGTGTTATCGTATATTTAGATGATATCCTTGTTTACACACAAACATATGATGAACACGTCAAGTTGGTCCGCACTGTCCTGGAGAAACTCCGAGCCGCTGAACTTTATGCCAAGTTATCCAAATGTGAATTTCACCAGGAGAAGATAGACTACCTTGGGTATCGTATCTCCCCCACTGATGTTGAGATGGACCCCGCTAAGGTCAAGGCGGTCACTGAGTGGGAGGCGCCCCGTACACGTAGGCAATTACAGAAATTTTGGGGGTTTGCTAATTTCTACCGTCAGTTCATCCCTTCTTTTGCCAAAATTGCACTTCCCATCACTAATTTGTTGAAGTCCAAAGGTGGGCCGAAACCAAAACCTAGCAAGCCGTTGAATTGGACCATGGAATGTCAAGCTGCGTTTGAAAAGTTAAAGAGACTTTTTGCCGAAGAGCCAGTTCAGAAGCATCCAGAGATGGACAAGCCTTTTGTCGTTCAAGCTGATGCCAGCGACGTGGCAGTGGGAGCCGTTTTTCTTCAGACTAACGACCAAGGTAATCTACAACCTTGTGCCTACACCTCTCGTAAACTCACAGAGACAGAGAGACGTTGGGCGATCTGGGAGAAAGAAGCATTTGCTGTACGTTGGGCTTTGGCAACATGGCGCCACTTCCTGGAGGGCGCTAAGCACCCGTTTGAGGTGTGGACTGACCATAAGAACTTGGAAGCTTTGAGGACTCCCAGGCGACTCTCCCCTAAGCAGATGCGCTGGCCTCAGCATTTCAATCGTTTTAATTTTATACTTAAGTACATCCTGGGGGGGGAAGAATTTCATGGCTGATGCTTTGTCCAGACTCCCTCAATACAACTGCTCTAAGCTTAGTATTGTTCAACCCGTGGTTCCTGCATCCAGCCTCGCTGCTCCTGTTGTTACTAGGCAACAGACACGCACTAAGATGGATGTGTCTCAAGATTTTCTTTCCGACCTCAAAAAGGCCCTTCCTCAGGATGATTGGTTCCAGCAACATCAAGGTGAATGCACAATGAGAAACGATTTGCCATAGATTGGAGTGAAACTTTACGTCCCTGCCTCTCTTCGTCTCGTAGTTCTCCAACGGGCACATGATTCCAAGTTGGCGGGGCACTTTGGCTTTGTGAAGATTCTACATTTTGTGAAACGACAGTTTTGGTGGCCATCTTTGAAGAAGGACATTGAACTTTATGTCGCCAGCTGTCCTGCTTGTGCGGCCGCTAAACGGCCACTGGGGAAACTGCAGAATTGATGGATTCAAGGGGAGAAACTTTGACAAAAGCACTACTTTTTTTTAAATAGTTTTTATTAAACATTATTACCTTTAAAAACAGAAAGAAAAACACAACAACATAAGAAAAGACAAAACATACATAACAATATAAAGAAAATATACAGCCTTTTGTATCGGCATTCATTAGTTATACCTTTTTTTAAGAGTAAAACATACAGATACAAATACAATTTTAAACATACAACCCCCCTCCCCTCCTCCCCCCCCCCGCGGTGACAGTCATTCACAGCCCAACTTTTTTCTTTCCTTCCTCATTGTTAGGTCTCTAAGCCACATCTTCTCATTACAAAGTTCAGGGATCTATTACAATACCCATGTTCACTTTTAACTTTCCCCATTTTAAGTCCCTGCTGTTCTCCTTGTCGCCCACATATACCATAAGTTCCAGCTAAGATAATGTTCCATTTCTCCTTTGTCCCTCAGCCAACCCGTCATTCTGTCCATTTCTGCACATTCATAGATCTTTTTAATTATAGCATCTTCCGACGGTATGGTAGTGGATTTCCAAAATTGTGCATAAGTTATTCTTGCGGCCACAATTATATGTAGGCTCAAATGCCATATTGAACTGCCTATGTTTTCTGGTTTAATGCTTAGTAGAAGGTTCTCGGGTCTCCATTCAATGTTTGCCCCGGTAACCTCTTTTAGCCATTTTTTAATCCTTTTCCAATATTTCGTGGCCTCAGTACAGGACCACCAAATATGGTAGAATGTGCCATCCTTTCTTCCACATTTCCAACACAATGGAGATAACCCAGGGAACATCTTGGCTAACCTCGTTGGGGGGAAGTGCCACCTATAAACCATCTTGTATATGTTTTCTTTGAATGCTGTAGATATTGTAAGTTTAATGGTCTTACTCCATAGATCCCACCATTTGCCCATTTCAATTTCATAGCCAAAGTTTCTCTCCCATGCTATTAGAAGACTTTTGTCCATCTCTTCATTAGCATCTTGGCAGGTCAAAAATTGGTAAATCTTCGATAACATTTTCTTGTCTCCACCAAACAAAATCTTATCTAGCCCCTGAGGGTTTGGGTAGATCCCAAAACGTACCTTATCACTTTTAAACCTGTTTCTAACCCGTAAATATTCCCACCATTCCAGATTCCTGCCCTGCTGCTCTAATTCCATCTTTGTTTTCATATTGCCATCTTCTGTCATAATGTCTTTATATGTTATGTTTCTTGTCCAATTAAATGCACTGGGATGCGTTAAGGCCTCTAATGGTGCCAACCAGCACGGAACCCTAAGATAGTATTTTTTCCTCATCTTTTCCCAGACCCCCATCAAAATCTTCCGAATATAATGTCCCATGAAGTCCCTATGGGGGGTGTCTCTTTCTTGCCAGAGGGAGGCATGCCATCCCTGAGGGAGGTCATGTCCCTCTATAGCCAATAGGCGCCTTCTACTCAACATTACCCAATCCTTCACCCATGTCATAATTGTTGCATTATAGTATGCTTCCCAGTTGGGTACTCCGAAGCCTCCCAGTTCTCTAGGTTTTTGCAATATTTGGGCTTTAATTCGTGCTTTCTTGCCTTGCCATATAAATCGAGCCACTATTGTCTCCAAAGATTTTTAAAAAAATTAGTCCAATTTAGTTGGTGCTGTTTGAAACAGAAACAAAATTTTTGGTAATACATATGTCTTGACTGTCGCAATCCTGCCCATCAGAGACAGTTGTTTACCACTCCAATTAGTCATATCTTTAGATACCTGCTGTAGCAATTTCATATAGTTATCTACCTTGATAGAGGAACATCTCTCCGCGAGCCAAATTCCCAAGTATTGTATTTTATGGGCCATGTTAATCCCTAACAGGCTTTGTACTTCTCTTTTCTGGTTCAGAGTCATATTCTTAATTAACAGTTTTGTCTTCTCTTTGTTTATACGTAGCCCCGCTATCCTACCGTACTCCTCTATTTTACGTAAAAGTTGTATCCCAGAAGCCATAGGATCCTCCAGGATAAAAACAAGGTCATCAGCGAAAGCCTGAACCTTAAATTCCTGAGCTTTAGCTCGTAACCCTTTAATTTGTGTGTCACTCTTCACTATTCTAAGAAGGGGTTCTAATGTGAGGATAAACAGTAGGGGGGATAACGGGCATCCTTGTCTTGTGCCTTTACCAATCTCAATATCACCCGCCACTTCTCCATTTACCAATAATGTTGCGGTTTGTCGTACATAAATTGCCCGAATTGCATTTAAGAAGTTTTCTCCAAACTTCATATTTTCTAGTTGTGACAACATAAAGTTCCAATTTACCCGATCAAAAGCCTTTTGTGCGTCAAGAAACATAAAGGCCACTTGTTTATCCGGCCGAGCTTCATAATATTCTAAGGCATCCAAAATAATTCTAACATTATCTTTCAAATGCCTTGACGGCAGGAAGCCGTTCTGATCAGGGTGTATAAATTTATTAAGGAAGAATTTAAGTCTATCTGCCAGTATAGCTGCAAAGATTTTATAATGACAAAAGCACTACTGATAACCAAAGATAAGTTGATTAAAGAAGCTAACGGAGGATCTTGAGATTTTACAAGATATGCAAAAAGTAATAAGTTGTGAGGACACACAAATTTGATTAAGGAAATAACCAGAAGACTAATTCCACAAATGGCAAAATACATGATTGTACTATTACTGGAAAGACACAGGTTGAGATATGAAAACTAATAACAAAATATTAGTCAAATTTAATTAAAATTAGAGCATTTTGTTAAAAATTAAGTGATAATGGATATAGTTAGATAAATAATTGATAATGATAACAATGTACACATATGTATTGGTTTGATAAGAGGAAATTTGGTATAAATTCTAAATGGTCATCATGAAAGAAAGTTTAGAAACACTGTTACGTATGAAAGCTTATAATATTAAAAAAAGAGTAAGTTAAATTTAGTTAAACTAAGACCAAAAAAAAAATGATGAAGGATATTATTAAATAAATGATTGATAATGATAATAATGTAATATTTGTATTGACATGATAAAAGGGAAATTGGATATAAATTGTAAACAATGATTAAGAAAGGAGGTTTAGAAACTTTGTTATTAAACATAATTAATTTAAATCTAATTAACTTTAGAAAGTGTTATAAAGATGTAATGTTGCTGGATGATATTGAAATAGATAATGGAATGCCATCATGTGGTTTCGCTTTAAATTTTAGAATATTTTATATAAAGGGACGAAAAACAATTATAGTCATATGAAGATTGAGTTATGATGATAGTAATATATATATATGATTTAAAATGTATAACTTGATATGAATTGTAGGTGATGACTGTGGAAGGGATGCACAAAAGCTCTTTGTAACTAATTTTACACACTTTTTACAATTTGTAATGGAAGATTTTTTTGTGGTGTTTGTTGTGTTTTGTCTGTGTTTATTCAAAAATAAAAAAAAAGATATTAAAAAAAAGAAAATGAGCTTTGCAAAACATAAGTGGAAACTAAGCATCTCTCTTCAAATGTGAAAGCAACTATAGATACTCAACTTATGGCCATATAGGTATTTTTTTAATGGACATTTGAAAGAACAACATCACTGAAAGAAGTGATTTATGACTGGTTCTCGCACTTATGCTGATTGCAACATTCCTGAGGTTACGTGATCAAAATTTTGGTGCTTGGCAACTAACATGTATTTATGATGGTTGCAGAATCCGAGGATGATGTGGTCACCATTTTCAAATTTCCCTAGGGGCTTCTGGCAAGCAAAATTAATGAGGGAAGCTGGAGTCACTTAATGACATTATCACTTAGTAATTGAAGCTCTGGTCCTACAAAGAAGGGGACTACCTGCATGCCTGTTGTAAAAGTGTTACAAATGATCTGAAGGTTTTCCCTGTAGGCTTCTATATATATGTTGTCACAAAAAGTGAAGCAGCTATACATGCACTTACTGTATAAACATAGATAATTGGACAGCTTTTGAAGCAGCTATGCACCTCTGGTAAAGAATGCAAATACTACGGTATTGCGTTCTGCTTTGGGAAAACACATCCTTCTAAAGCCTGGGAATAAAATTTGTCGTGTCATGTTGCCCATCATATGCCTTTTTGTGATGTTTTTCCCATTCCCAGAGTTGGGGTGGGTGTGGCCTGTGGTGACGCATCCGACCCACTGTCTGCCAGTTTGACACCCCTGTTCTAAAGCTTTCCACAATATTTATATGTAAGATTTGTGAGAGTTCCCTGAAATACATTAACAAATAAATATGAAGGAAAGTTTAGAATAGAATGTAATACAAATTAGCTGCTTCCAACTAATATTTTTCACCATCAGTCTTAATATCAATATCAATAATCTGTAATTTGGACTAGGTGAAAGAAATAACCCGAGCAAAAAAGATTGGGAGTATGTCATACCTTTCTAATCCACATTGCAGCCTAGTTCTTGAAATTTCAGCTTTATTAAAGAGACTTAAAACAATTTAACAGAATCAGGCTGTGCTGATTGTATTTACAAGTCTGCAGCAGCTTCTGACCATTGGGTTAAAATACAGAAATAAGTAATCATCATGAAAGGGCATATTAATAATTTGTACACGTCGGAACTTTACTACTGGTGGTTAAATTAACAGATTTATCTGCTGTTCTCCTAACCATGAATAATTAACATTTGAAGCCTTGAAGTATAGCAAGACCTAATCTGAAGATAGATTGCAACTGGCCCTTTATCTGAACACTGAAAGAATTCAGGCTGAAGTAATGCACCAGGACTTTTCACTTATATCAAGTGTAAGCTTGTTGCTTCTATACAGCTCTATACACTTTTTCTTCCCTTAAAGAACATGTATAAATATTAATAGTCCCTAAAAGGAAATGTGAGATATGGTTTGTCTTTGTTAGAAAGACTACTAGCAATAATGTCCAGAATACTCCTGTGCAAAAAAAAATTCCTTTTGATTGACATCTAATCGGGGGGGGGGGGATGGGTTCCAGCTGCCGCTACTGCCGGTTCACTTGATGTACGCTGCACGTGCATGAGCAGTGCAACAAAAATTGCTCTGTGCATGCACAGAAAGCAAAAACAAGATTGTGGCACCAATACACCACTGAGAGAACCTGTTCAGGGATGTGGCAGGCCTGGGTTGCTGCTGGTTCCAGTGACCCTGGCCACCAAGTTACTACTGGTTCAGATGAACCGGTCCAAACTGATAGGAACCTACCTCTGCATCTAATGTTCAACTCTATATAAAATATAATAGATTCTCCCTAGATAGCAGCTATAGGAAACCCTGTTGAGGCAGCTTAATGACTAGATGCAAGCTAGAAAACTTCATGCATTGTTTAAGATTTTTTAAAAAACATAAGAATAAGCCAATAAAGTTTAGGGTTGAAATGAGGGGTCCTTGTGCTCTCTCAGCTTGGTTGTATTCTTGCAGATGTTTCATTATTCAAACTAGGTAGCAGCACAGTGGTGGGATATGACCAGTACACCCCCGTATGGGCGTGCCAGTGCCTGCTGGGAGCACCAGGTACCATTCAGTACAGTGCTCCAGAGGGCCCAGCTGCCCGTCCGCTCTCCTTGCCTCTATTTGAGCCGGCTGGGGCATTTGCGCATGTGCACGGAGCGTACGGAACCTACGCGATGCTCTGCTGAGCAGCTGGAGCATCACTGGCAGTGGGTATGCATGCGCGCATTGTGCATGTGCACATGATGGACACCCAGCCCCTTTGCAGTGTACCAGTTGCAATGGGAGCCGGAACCCACCACTGTAGCAGCAGCAGCACTAGCATTTATGATGTTACCTAGTTTGGGTAATGAGATGTCTACAAGAAAACAACAAAGCTCAGAGAGTATGAAGGACTTCTCATAATAATAAGCATTGTGCAATTGGCAGGGGTATGTTTAGCAACAAGAGTACAGTGTAGTCATTGTGTGGTAAATCTCAATTGAAGGACCACTTCTCTCTTTTCATAGACTTGGAGGAATTGAATGATTGTTTCTTCTGTAATGCAAGGAAAATTCCATTCATAAATCAAGGGCATAGGTCATAATTCTTCAAATACGATTCTGAGATTTCCTCTCACTATTCATGTTAAAACGATGATTCTTCATTACAAATGCCCGGTCAAAATGAATGTTTCAGTTTAAAGGCAATGTGTTCCATCTGTCCTTGATCTCCCTTTCATAAAAGAAGAATTAATATTCTAAAGCTAGCTAGGAATTCACATTTGTAGTCAGAAAATATTTAGGATGATGTGTATTCAGGAGGCAGAGGAGGAGGAAGTTTTACATCACATACTGTAAGTGACATACATGGGACAGAAATATGTGACTTCCTTTCCTCCTTCAGGAAAGGAAGTCACATATTTATCTTTAAATATGTGACTTCCTTTCCTGAAGAGGAAGGGTATTTAGCTCTTAAGTACCATTATTTTATGGTTGGTTTGCTATTATGATGCTGGAAAATTTTATGTGATTCAGTCTCAACTTATTCTTTTTGATGAAAACACAAAACACACTTTAATCTTATAACATTTATTGTATTTAAATATAATCAACACTCCATTAAAAAACAATTATGCTATTTAAACTATAATACTTGGTGACTTTTTATAATTTATTAATTATGAAGTCATGGCTTCTTGTGTCTGGTTTATTCTTGTACTTTAATGCATGCAACTTTGTGTTTCATAAAATATAAAGGATGGCAAAATCATCTGTATTCTCACGGTATCTTCACTGATAGTTTTCACTTTATATTTTGTTATGCATTAATTATTAAGTGGTTTGTCCTATTTCTTTTTATTTTCAATGGAATATTACTGAACTACTTACAACAGTAATGCCAATCTTTTCAGATTATCTAAATTATTCACCATTAGTTTAAATGTCACATATTAAATGGTAAAATCAGTGATGGTTCTGCATAATTACAGTTTTGAAAACAATAAACATGCTATTTTTAAAAGAAATTTTACTTTTACAAACAAGAGCATTTCAGTTTATTTATAGTGTTAAACAATATATTACTACTGACTGACTTTAAAATAAAGCAGGAATTCCTGTTATACTTACAGCAATACTTCACCTGTTTTATATAGTACTTTCTATTGTATTTTTCTTTAACAATGCAGCTTGATCTTTGATCCAAAAATTAGGAACTAATAGTGTTTTTATTTCATTACAGCAGTTTAAATTCTGAATTTAAACAATGAAATGTAACCTTCATTTCACATTAAACAATGTTAGCTTTTTTAAAGTAATTATAGTATCCTCTATTCAAGAATTCAAGTGCTTTGAAAAATAAATGTCAAGGAAACTTGATAGAAACATGGCATATTGATTGACTTCAGTTTCACGAACAGCTTTCTGTCTCTATCCCTGATATACATACTTTGAAGGAATTGCACTAAGGAAACAAAGAAAAATCATGGTTATACTGAACCACAACAGATCTTCTATAAAAAGATTTTCCTCTGATCATGAGCACCAAGTATCTTTTAAAAGATTTTGAATTAGGAATTTATGAAACTAATAAAATAATAAATCCAGAAGTATGCAATAAATTGAACTTTTGTTTGTGTCCAATTATTTTCACCTGTCAACTGAATAGATTGATAATCTGCCATATATTCCAACAATCTAATATAAAAGAATTGGGAAAATACATATACAAGTGATTAGGTTCTTTTTATAATGCTTGACAAATACTGTCTCAAGATTTAGTTTGGTATTTATAGTGGCACTCTGCATTATTCTGAAAAATCAGGTTGGGGATAGATTTTCTGGGAGAAAAATTATGTATGTAGCAGCTGATAGTTGATACCAAATTGTTGGTTCATAATCAGTCAATCAACCATTAGGTTTATAATGTTAATACTCCATCCAAACCAGGGGTGGGTGGCTGCCAGTTTTACTACTGGTTCTCAACCCGCACACAATGTGTGCTGCACGCACATCAGAGGTGGGTTGCTGCAGGTCCCCACCAGTTCTCGCGGTGACTGGACCCGGAAGTAAGCCTGCCCCACCCCCAGCCCTGTACACCCGTCCCAGTCGGATGGTATTTTGTCCTTTCTGTCTCCCCATTGCTCAGAAAAGCAACTTTGGGAAGGTCCTTTGCTAGCAGGCAGGTTCTAGGATGCCTGCTGCCACCAAAGGACTTCCCGGAGTTGCTTTTTTGAGCAACGGGGAGACAGAAGGGACAAAATACTGGAAAGACGAGGAACGCGAGGTGGATCCCTCCCCCCACGGATGGGCTCCAGATCAGCGGAGCCTCCTCCTCCTCCTTTTTAACCAGGCAGGCGGCTATCAGAGAGAAGAGAGCAGCACATGCCCATGGGCTTGTGCAGCAGTCGAAGAACAGGAGGCGAGGATTCAGCTGCTGCACAAGCCCAAATGGCGTGTGCTGAACTCTTCTCTCTTGACAGCAGCCTGGTTAAAAAGAAGGACAAGGCTCTGCTGGTCTGAAGCCCATCCAGCAGTAGCAGTAATTTCCCTCTTCCTCCGTCCAGCTCATCGTCTCCTCCTTTGCTTAGGCTCCTCACTGGGTTTGGGGACTTATGCCCCTCCCGACGTGCTTTGCAACTGCTGGAGCCCACATGGATCTCTTCATGGTGCTGGCTGGGCAACCTGGTTCTGGGGATTCACCCCCCCCCCCCCAAAAAAAAAAAGACTGGCTGTCCGTCTCTCCAGATCTTATGGCTTTTCAGGATTTTCTTTTTAAAAAATGTCTCTCTGGCTGATCTTGAAAACCTGTGAGGTTGCTTTGGAAGGGGACAGATGGGCAGAATTTCGCCCTGCCCCCTCCCTGGGTACCTGCAACCTCAGAGCCTGCACCCTTAAAGCAAGCCTTTGCACAGTAAAGAAAATATTCTCACGAGTGAGAGAAGTTCTTAATTGCCTTTACTGTGCAAGTTGCTGCAGGCTCCGAGGCTGCAGACACCCAGGGATGGGGTGGGAGGAATGCTGCCTGACTTCCCCCTCCCAAAGCAACCTTGCAAGTTTTCAAGATCGTCTGCAGAGGCGTTTTTAGAAAGAAAACGGTCTTCTTGGGTGGGGGAATGGGCTGTGCTCAGAGGTGCCGGCGCCTGGGGTGGCCTGAAGTACCAGCCAATATGTCCATAAGAAAAGCCCCAAGGGCAAGTGCGCCCACCTCCGCCCTGCCGGTTGCCCAGCAACGCATCCCCGCCACCTCCTTCTACTCAGCAGGTGGGCCGTGAAGGGGCGCAGGCATGGCCCAGGAGAGGGTAGTTAACAGGAAGTGCTGCCCAGACAGTCCTCAGCAGCAGTGGCGAGTTCCACGGTGTTGCCTTCAAGGTGAGCAGTGGGCACCACGTGGCTGGGGCAGTGGGGCTCACTCGGCGCCCACCCAGCCACCACTCAGTGGGCGGGCTGGCAGGTGGGTGGAAGGTTGCCCTGGTGCGACAGAGGTGGCACATCGTGTGGAGTCTTGGCGGGCATGAAGGGCTCCTGTCTTCCCTGGCCAGGCTGGAGCATGGGATGGCCTCACAACAGATGCATCTGCCACTTGCGGAGTGAAGATGTGGCACTCGGAAGCAGCGGTGGACTTGTTTTCCAGTCGTTCCTGGTCCTGCGAAGGTTCCAAAAGTGCCTGAGCTCTGGGACATCCCGTGCTGTGCCCGTTTCCACTGCCACCACCTCTGCTCCCAAACGCAACTGTCAGCTGTGAACAGGTGCCTGAAGCTGCTGCTTGCAGTCATTTACAGCTGCAGATAGATTGCGCCTGTAGCAGGAAGATCTTCGCCCTGTGATAGCTCCTCTCCAGCACTCCTAGTTTGGTAACATCATCAGTACTAGAATGGAGTGGGGTTGGGGGGGGGGAGAAAGAGAAATGACAAAAAGGAGAAAGAGAGGGAGAAAGGAGGTGGGGGATAGTGGGATCCTTGCTGCTTTCTGAGCTTGGTCGTTTTCTTATAGGCATTTCATTACCAAACTAGGTAACATCATCAGTGCTAGAAGGAAGTGGAGTTGGGGGGGAAGGAGGAGAAAGGACAAAAAGGAGAAAGAGAGAGAGAAAGAGGAGATGGGGAATAGTGGGGTCCTTGCTGCTTTCTGAGCTTGGTGGTTTTCTTACAGATATTTCATTACCAAACTAGGTAACATCATCAGTGCTAGAAGGAAGTGGGGTTGTGGGGGAAGGAGGAGAAAGTTAGGACAAAAAAGAAAAAGATAAGGAGGGAGAGGACTGTGGGGTCCTTTGGTGTTCTCTGAACGTGGTGGTTTTTAATTATTTTTAGGGAAATTTTATTTATTTATTGTTTATAGAACGTTTATTACAAGAAATGTTATTCCTTTTTGCAAATGTTTTATTTGTGATGCAATATGTTGCTTTTAAGTGTACAGGTTGGTGCATGGTTTATGTGTCTCAAGGTGGCTGCTTTTCTATGGGCAGGCCAAGTTGGTGCAAGGCAGCTTTGCCAGATTTTGTGTGGTTCTGTGTGATACCTGGTTCATTGTTTAGGTAATTGTGAGGTGGTTGCTGGTTCTGTGAGCTTCCTGGCACTGTCCTTTATAATTTCCCACAATGCCTTGATGGTTTTTATTCCAATCTTTCCTGTTCTTAGGGTTAGGGAAAAAAACTGGTTTCATCTGCAGTCTTTGCAAGGTCCCCCACTTGGTCACATGGCCAGCAAGCCACTCCCACCTGGTCACATGGCTGACAAGCCACTCCCACAAAGGAGGCCACACCCACAGAGTAGGTTCAAAAAATTTTTGAAACCCACCACTGACGCATGTGCACTATTCAATGTAAATTGTTCTATGTGAACACGCACAGTCATTAAAAATCAAAATGGTGGTGGCCCAGCAGTGGCAAGGGTACTGGTTCAGGAGTGTGACAGGCCTGGGTCATTACTGTTCTGTGACCCAGGCCTGAATTCCACTACCAGTTCAACCAAACTGGGAGCAACCCACCTCTGATCCAAACCATATTAATACATTTAGGATTAATGAATGAGCATCGCTAAGATTTTGTCTTAACATTCAAAAATACATTAATTGTACATTCTTTCTGACTAAAGGATTAGAATCATCACTTGAGCAATCATCATCAGGGCCATTAAATCCACAAACATATTAGGAGTCATAAATTAATCATGCAAACTGTCAGATGTCACAAACATAAATGAAGTCATAATAAAACATTCTTATGGCATATTAATTACATTTATTATCATTTAAACTTTCATGATTACAGTTAATCTCAACAATTTCCATTCTGACAGCAAATTAATAGAATAGAATAGAATAGAATAGAATCAGAGCAGAGTAGAACAGATCAGAACAGAACAGTATAAAAGAGTTAAAAGGGACCTTGGAGGCCTTCTAGTCCAACCCCTTGCTTAGGCAGGAAACTCTGCACCATTTCAAACAAATGGTTATCCAATCTCTTATTAAAAAATTCCAGTGTTGGAGCATTTACAACTTCTGGAGGCAAGTTGTTCCACTGTTTAATTATTCTGATTGTCAGGAAATTTCTCCTTGGTTAATTTCTTCTTACAAAAAGGAAAAATCATACTTGTTTTCAAATATCATTGAAGTAAGATGCTATGGTTCCAGAAGACATAAATTACGTTAATAAAGTTCAAATGTATGCGTTGGCAAACATAGGCTAGTTGAATCTACTATTAAATACCTTGTGATAATTTTGAGGATCTTAACTGTTCCCAGCACTGCACTTTTTTGAACAGAGCGGTATGTTATATTTCTTAGGATCTGCTGGAACCCCTCTCCCAGCATAGGAATCACATACCCAAGTGCTCCTATCATCACTGGTACCACTTTGCCTTTACTTTTCACAACCTCTCCAATTTTTATTTCTCCAACTTTTCTTACTCTCCTAATGTTACTGTCACCTGGCACTGCCACATCTATCAGCATTGCTGTTTTAAACAACATGTGCCATGTGGGTCATTGTTTAAGAATGTATTTCCCTAACTAAACAGAAAAATAAATTGACCACGGATGGCCAAAAAAAGCAGCAGGAGTGGGAGTGACTTCTGATTTCTGACTTCCTGCTGGTTTCTCCATTAAATGTTCTTGTCGGGACTTGCAGAGAGGATCATAAACCTTCCTTCCTCCCTCCTGCCCGCCCACCTGCCCTCCCTCCCTTCCTGATTGCTTTACCCATGGAGGAAGACAAGTGTGGAAGCTAGCAGGAAATTGTAAATCCAAGGCCAGAAACCAAGATGGTTTCTGCCATGAGGGGCAGGGATTGAAGGGTTGTACAAAGATGCTGGCCAGGAAGAGTGCACCAGTATGTGCATGAGATGCAATATAAGTCAAGAAGGGTGTACAGCATGGTTCAGAAAGTGTGCACTGGTGAAGTTCAGATGGAATAGTGGAGAACCAGGTAACATAAAATAACTGGGTAATTGAGCTTCAGTGGCACAGTGGTTAGAATGCAGTACTGCAGGATACTTCTGCTGACTGCCAGCTATCTGCAATTTGGCAGTTTGAATCTCACCAGGCTCAAAGGTGACTCAGCCATCCATCCTCCCAAGGTTGGTAAAATGAGGACCTAAATTGTTGGGAGCAATATGCTGACTTTGTAAACTGCTTAGAAAAGGCTGTAAAGTACTGTGAAACTGTGTATAAGTCTAAGTGCTATTGCTATCCAGAATGATGGGGTCCAGCAACAGCTTCTTTTAAAAAGAGTCACAAATACCATCACCCCACAATCAAGAATGAATTTACCTTTGCTTGAACTGTGTCTCTTAGCTCTAAAGTTGCTGATCCCAATTGTGGTCACTAAGTAAGTAAGGACTGCATGTATGATAGTAAAATCTTGGTTTACAAGAGCTTTTTATTTTATGAAGTTAAGGGGAGGATAAATTGTCGCTTAAATTACGGTGAAAATTCCTTACTAAATCATATCATTGGTTCAGTTTTAAAACTATGACTGACAAATATATATATATTTGTTCTCATACTTAATACACTCTATTCAAACAGTGGAATTAAAATAACATAATATAAAACAAATAGTATATAACTCAAGCAAAAGGAATTTATTGAACAAAGAGTAAACAGTAATTTAGATATGGTTAACCTTTTTCTTGTGAAATAAAATGAAGTATAATTAGCAATGGTAATTTAGTTTGGATTTGGTTTGGATTTGAAACTAATGAAAGATACTTTGTAGCAATTTTGAAACTGAGAATGCTTTGGAAAACAGGGTTGTGTTGCTGACTGATATGTTTTGTGTTTTAGAAGCTGTTTCCTTATTTAACTTTCCTATACCTATTACTGGTATTCTTCAATTAATTCTGGAGCTTTTGTTCATGAAAAACCACATTCGAGGAACTGAAAGGGAGAACAACTATTAGGAGCAAAGCAGTACCATGGCTGATAGTGTGTATAGCAGTTCTTTCTCATTACAGTGAAAATGTGTTCATGTCTTGTTTCTCTTTAATTGAAGTTATAGATAGTCCTCAACTTACAACCACAATCATAACCAGAATTTTGGTCACTGAGTAATGCGGTCATAAAGCAAGAGGTCATCTTAATACATGTGACATCAATCCTGGCAATCCCCAATTGCTAAGTGAATTTTACCAGTCATTATCTAAGGATACATGTAAATCCAAACTTGGTTTTGGTCCTTCCCAATCCTGAGCCTTAGCCAGTGGTGGGATTCAAATAATTTAACAACTAGTTCTCTGCCCTAATGGCCAGCTGGGTAGGCGTGGCTAGGTGGTCATGTGACTGGGTGGTCATGGCCAACTCCATGTTACTCACATGGGTGGTGCCTGTATGGGCCAGATGGGGATGGGGAAGGAATCCAGGCATCTCCTGTGGGTGGGTGGGGGTAAAAGGAAAGAAAGATCCAATGTGTGTGTGTGTGTGTGAGAGAGAGAGAGAGAGAGAGAGACAGACAGACAGACAGACAGACAGACAGACACAGAGAGAGAGACAGAGAGAGAGACAGAGAGACAGAGAGAGACAGAGACAGAGAGAGCACCATTGCCAGCTCTGATATAACTTCTGAGATTGGATTGAATCGCTCTCTCCCCACCCCATCTCTCTCACATGCACAGAGATTGGATTGGATATCTCTCTCCCTCCCTGACTGCTTTAAGCAGGCTTAGAAA
Organism: Thamnophis elegans; assembly: GCF_009769535.1. Lineage (NCBI taxonomy): Eukaryota > Metazoa > Chordata > Lepidosauria > Squamata > Natricidae > Thamnophis > Thamnophis elegans. The sequence continues at coordinate 48,066,904 of NC_045546.1, read as the reverse complement.
GTCTGCCGGTGCTGTTCCTCATTTGGCAATGCTTAAGGAAAATTAAGGGCTAGAGATAGTTGATATTCTCATCTCTGCTCATCACTAATGAGAGATGCAGCTCTACTGCCCAGGGGAAGCAAAGCCTCTCATTTTGTACACAGCATCCACTGCTGGATATGCACTTATGAGTGGTGTGGCAGGTCCATCGTAGGCACAGAAGTTCTGCCACTAGCCTTGCAGCCCAGCCAAGCCACAGGGGTTTTCTTTTTAATTTTCCCTATAGTAGGATATCGAAATGGGAAGCACTAAGTCAATCCCCCAATGAATTCTGTTGACTCTTTGTTGTTGTTAGTCACGAAGTCTTGTCCGACCCATCGCAACTGTTGTGTCCTCTTGACGCAGCCGGCAGCCAAGCTACGCCTTGCAGGAAGCTGATTGGTCCTGGCGCGGCTGCCGGCTAGCGGGAGAATTGTGGTCTCCCTATTGGCCACCCGCCTGACAGCTATTCGTATGAATAGCTGTCAGACCGCGCTGTCCAGCGCACGTGTTCTGAACTTGCTGTTCGTGTTACTGCTGTTAATAAAGAGTTCAGTTATTTACCTCAGCACCTCCTCGTACTTAAAAGCAACCCCATGGACAATGTTCCTCTAGGCCTTCCTGTCCTGCACCATCCCCCTGAGTCCATTTAAGCTCACGCCGACTGCTTCAGTGACTCCATCCAGTCACCTTATTCTCTGTTGTCCTCTTCTTCTTTTGCTCTAAATCTTTTCCAGCATTAAGCTCTTCTCCAGTGAATCCTTCCTTCTCATTAGGTGGCCAAAGTATTTCAGTTTAATTTTCAGGATCTGGCCTTCTAAAGAGCAGTCAGAGTTGATCTCCTCTAAGACTGACCATTTTGATCACCTTGCAGTCCAGTGGACTCACAGCAGTCTTCTCCAGCACATAGTTCAAAGGCCTCAATTCTTTGGTGCTCAGCCTTCCTTATGGTTGACTTCTCTAATACCAATTTGTTTTGACCATTAGTAGATCAGATTCTTGTGTATAGGTAGCATCAGTTCAGTGAAACCTCCAATCATGACCCTAATCTGTTCCAGGGCTTTGGTTGCAAACCAATTTGGTTGTGACTGGAAGTGAGACTGACTGCACATTTGCGACCCAAAAGAAAATGGCATGGAAGGCAAAATCACCAAGCAGGGGAAATCACTGCAGCTCTGTTTGATTGCCACCTGAGGATGTGTTCGTGACGAGTGAAACATACTTATTAAACTTTTCCACATTAATCTTTAATTCTTTAAAATGTTATTTAATTCATTTCTTTATGAAATGAATGAATGAAGTGTCACTCAGCAGAAAGATTTTTTTTTCAAAAAACCTGGTGTACTGAATATTTCTTTTATCTTACAGGGAACTGTAATTCAAATATGTTGAAATGTGTTGAAATTGTAATTCAAATGTTAAAACATTTGTAATTGTAATTTGAATGTGCTTTAAAAGTGAGTTTCTCTGTATGACAAACCCTTGCATACAAGCTATGGTTGTGGTCTTAATGTCAATTATAATCCTGCACAAGAAGCAGCGATCCAAGGCATGTGAGTGATCTCTTGGCCTATTCTTCTCTGGGGAGACTCTGTTGGCTTGAGCCTGTTGTGTCCACCACATTATCATTTCCATTTTTTAGAGATCTTATTGTTTTATTACTTAGTCAAATTACTTTTGCAATAACCCAAATGATATAAAAGCTTATTTAGCAATTAACTAATATAAATAATCAATATAAACCAAATAGCTCATGAGTTGCTTACTAAAATAAATAAAAAATTTTTTCCTGCAATCTACAAATAAAGATTATATAAAAAGTAAATTTCTTATGTGAAGAAGAGTTAAAATTATACTCTCACTAAGTAACTTTCAAACATGTCTTATAACATTTAATGCTAGAAATAAGTTGAAGCTCTACTAATAAAATGTATCAAAGCCCTGCCTTGGTTTTGAGGTAAATATGTAACAAAATATACAGTACATCTAAACGTTCTGCTTAGAGACTGAAGAATACATAATAAACATGTTTGCACATAATAGTTTCATTTAAATAAAATAATTTTAGAAGCATGTGAATAAGAATTCTTAAAGACTGAATGAAAAAGGTTTTTCTTTCTATTATGTTAGACATCTTGGATTCATTGACCTCTTCAAGCTGTTGCACATTCTCATGAGCACCAATGAGACATGAAAATATGATTCTGAACAAATGAGAGGTGACTTTGTGATACCAGGTTATTAGCTGCAGAAGCATGTCTGCTGTTCTCCCCAATCCATCATCTCGGCATAGGCAGAGACAGAGAGAAATGATTGGGCAAGTAAATCTAAGAAATGCTGAAAAGTATAAAGTTTAAAATCTTACTTGATGAAAGCAAAATTTCCTAGTGCATTGGTTCCAAAGAGAATAGTTGTACTTGGCAACAACTGAGTTGGTAAATCAGAAAAAGAAACATTCCATTTTAAACACATGATGCATTTATTAACTATAAAATGAATTTTAAACTGTATTTGTAAACTAAATGTTAAAAATAAAATTATTCATCTTTCAACACTTCTGCTTAGTACTAACTGAGGGCTTTTTTCAACAGTTACTTTCTGGTTCAGAATATATTTTCCAGATTCTACACAGGATAAACAATCACAATATAAATATCTTGCTTGTAATATTGTCTAGTGACTCTTTATGCTTGAAATTACAAAACTTATGTTGTCTCGTCTGCCTATTGGAGGGTGTTGATATCCCTACAGCTGATTTTAACAGCTAATAAAACCATGTTATTCTTTTCATGTTTACCTTTTTCCCTTAATGAAAATCTCATATTCTATTGAATCACAAGTAGTTCTTTTTAATTTTTGAAAAGGCAACTAGATAGCTAATCATCCATTTTTTTCTTACACATTTTTATATTGGTTACTCTGCCTTTTGTTACTACACGCGTTTATGATATATTGCTAGAATATAATTGAATTTGCTTTCTTGTTCAGTGACTAAAACTCTGAAAGAAATTAATAATTAGCAGTTTAACAGATTTGGTGGAATCTACATTGGGGTTAAAATCAGCAGTAGGAATATCAACAACTTCCAATATGCAGATGAGACAACATTGATCACAGAAAGCAAGGAAGATCTAGAATGGCTAATCCTGAGAATGAAAGATGAAAGTGAAAAATTTGGACATCAAGAACACTACAGGTACAGATACATAGCATAATGTATGCTATAATAAAATTACATAAATGTATCAACTTCAAACTCCATAAAGTGCATAGAACAAAAGTTCAGGGTGAACATAATGCTTTAAGCAACTTAAGTATGTGGTCAGAAGCACAAAGCTTTTGGTTTCTTAAAAGGCTCCACTTTAAAATGCAGTCATCTTCATTTATTCATTGGTAATAAAAATAAGTTTCATTACTGCACTCTAGGACAAAGAGTTTCCCTGAGAATATATCCTATCTTATAAATTAAAGCTTTAATTGCAGTGTCATCATCTTCTCTTATTGTATTTTGATGGATTTATAGTTCCCCATGTGTATTTGAGACAAGCCATGCAGAGCTAATATGCCAGATAGAATAACACTCTGGAATAGGACAAATGAAAGACACCTAGGTTGAGCAGATTCCCTATGCTTTCTATCAACTAAGCAAAATGTACTTAGCAATGAAACTATAACATAAGGTACTGAGTAAAGAAAATCATATTTTTTTTACAATTTAAGAAAGAAGTTACAAATTCACAAATTAGTAAATATTAATGCTGTCCACTTGAAAGTAAAGATGTAAATTAAGGTTTGGATTTGTTCCTCTTGCTTGCTTTCAAAATAGTAATCTAAAGTGATAATGATTCTATCTTAAATTTCATAAGGACAACATGTGTTTGAATTCAATCTGAGACTATTGCAAACAATGTTGCAGTCTAATTGGCAAAAAAAATTACCAAAAACCTATAAGCAAGTAAGTGCTATTGGAATGGTTATCCCAGAATTTTACATTTCATTTTTATAGCTTAATATAAAAATAAAAAGAGAAAAAATAAAAACAAAAGGGAAAAAGGAGAGAAAGCATAATAGAAATAGTAGTTCCATTTTCAAACCCAGCACTGAATTTATACAGAGTAAAATTGATTCATCTGTCCACTTCATTGATAAAAAGCTAGTTCATAAATAATTCATCTATCCATCCAGTGGTGGGTTTCAAATTTTTAAGAACCTCTTCTGTAGGTGTGGCCTGCTAAATGGGAGTGTCTTGCCAGCCATGTGACTGGGTGGGAGTGGCTTGCCAGCCATATGACTGAATGGGAGTGGCTTGGCATTCATGTAACTGGGTGGCCAACTCGTAAAATGTGGTGAAACTATGGCATTTGAAGCACACAAGACTTAAAGCTTTCAAGTTACAAGACCCTTGCACCCCTAACCCTTTAGAAAAAAAAAAACCAGGGATGTTCAAACTTGACAGCTTTAAGACTTTACAGTTTAGATAGGACTCTTAGAGGTGGGCGGGGCGATTGGTGAGTCAGCCAATCAGTAAGTGGCGGGTGGGGCAAGCATGGTGTGGACGGGTGGGGGGAGGAAGCTGGAAACGGTTCTAAACAGCACGGTAGATTTGTGGAACCTCTTCTATAGAAGAGGTTAGAAGTGGCAGGAAACCACCCCTGCATCCATCCATCCATCTATCACATTTGTATAGACCCCTCTGCAGATGTGGGCTGCTGCAAGTTTGGATCAGTTTGGGCGAACTGGTAGTTCCAGTGAGCAGTTGGCCCCACCCACCTGCCCCTGCCCTATATTTCTGTGTTTTGTAGCTCAGCTGATTCACGTGGCACAGCAGATTGCCACGCCTCAGATGTTTTACTCAGCAGCACTGCATTAGAAGGTAAGTTTTGGAGCTTAAAATTGGTGTTTTTTAATGCTGTGCATGTGCACAAAGCATGTGATCACCGAATGGGTTGTTAAACCAGTTGCAGCCCACTCCTGCCCCTGTAGACTTCTTTTGCTGGGAAAGAAGTAGAGTTTCTACATTCAGTTCAAGGTCAATAGATAAAGTTACCTTGCATCATTTATAAATTCTGTCCAGGTATCAAAAAGTTGAGATTTAATCCCAATAATATGGATTGATTCTGGAATTACAGAATTGCTTATTTAGAAAGATGTCATTTATTTATCATTTAGATTATCTATTCACATGGAATTATTGGTAAAATATATAATTATTTTGCACAGTATGAAATGATGCTTTTTCACTGACACTAAACTGTTTACCTATCTCCAACATTTTCCTGTTTTTCTGCTGTTCATTTTTTTAGAACACTGCTATCATTAGCTATGTTTCTGGGCTGACATTTATACTTTGTATAACTCTGTTAAGCATATGCTTTTGGCATATACTCCTAGCATTCTGTGTCTAGGAACACATTACATCACCACACTAAGGCAATATTTCAATACTTGAATTTCTGTAAACTGTAGATATTCCTATTGATAATTAAAAATGTATCTATTTTTTTTGTTCCAATTGGCCAATTACCTTACATGATTATAAAGCTTCCAATGCCCAAAATATCTTATGAACTTAGGTTAGAATGGTGGGTGATAACAAGATACACTAAATCAATATATATCTTACATAAATTTATATCACATATATCTGTCCATCATTACAGCCTATGCTATGTAGGCATAATAGGAATGCCAAAATTCAGAGGCACTATGCTTCTAAATTCAATACCATCAATGTAGCTTGGCTGGACCTTTTCCCCACAAATAGAAATGAATGGATTATATCAGTTGTATCATGTATTTTGTCATAATGAGAAAGCGAACAAAAGTTTGTGATATAGGTCCTTCCCTTTACATCAGTGGTGGGTTTCAAAAAAATTTGGAACCTCTTCTGTAGGTGTGGCCTGCTTTTCGGGTCCACTGGTGTAATCTCTTCTAACCTGTTCGGTAGATTTGACAAATCGGTTCTACCGAATAGGTGCGAACTGGTAGGAACCCACCTCTGCTTTACATGTATATCTGCAATATCATGGTGCACAAGAAAAAGGGGTGTCATTTCTCCCCCCATTTTTACTCCTCTAAATAATTGTCCCTTATGTTTCCTTTCATTACTTCACTTTCCATTTTCTACTTTTTTAGTTTGGCTTCACAAAGGCCTCTCATGAGATGAACTGTAGTCATGAGACCTTCCCATATTATTGTCTTCAGACTTCATGTGATATGTGTGAAGTGTAATTGATTTATGAAATCTATCATACTAGTGTCTAATTATTCTGATTATTCTAATCTATTTTCTGTAACAATAATTCTAAACCTTTAGTTAGATATTATTATTATTATTATTGTTGTTGTTGTTTGTTGTTGTTATTTTTATTATTATATTCTTTATTCATTAAACTCAGTCAACTGAACATTCAAAAATGCATCACAAATAGCATTGACTGGTGCTAATGGTTGATGTGGGTTGCTGCCAGTGTCCAAGGTATCAACCAAGTACCTTCTTAAGATGTATGATCTTCCGAGTAGTGCAGTTTTTGCAGTTCCACTGGTGTTATTACAGGAAGTTGCAATTTGCTGATGTGTTTTATAAAACTCTTGGATATGGAACCAAGTGTCCCGAGGACAATGGGTATCACTGTTACATGTTTCATCCATAATTAGGTACTTTTGATGGTCATGTTGCGGTATTTCGTGATTTTTTCCAGTTTTTTTTCTTTGACTCTGGCATCTCCTGGTACCATGATGTCAATAAATTGCATGTTTTGGCCCTCTACAGCTGTGATATCTGGCATGTTGTGTTCCAAATGATGATCCGTCTGTATTCAAAAGTCCCACAAGATCTTCACCTTCTCATTATTGGTAACTTTTTCCACTTTGTGCTGCCATGACATTTTGGATACAAGTAAATTGTATTTTTTACATAATGAACAGTGGATTAATTTAGCAACTTGGTCATGTCTAGCTTTGTAATCAGTTTGTGCAATTTTGCTGCATTCACATATTAAATATGAAACGGTTTCAACTTTGTTGTTGCAAAGTTGGCAGTTTGGATTATCAGTGGATTTTTGATCTTCGCTTTCATGGCTTTATTTTGTAGTGCTTGTTCTTGAGCAGCAAGTATTAAACATTCTGTTTCTTTCTTAATGATTTCCATCTTAAGCCATGTGCGTGTCAAGTTGTCATCACATTTTCCTTCAATGTTTTTCAAGTGCTGTCCATGCAAACCTTTGGTTTTCCATCTATTCAATCTGTTATCCAGCTGTTTTTCCTTATATTCTGCCTTTGTTTCTGTTGTTTTTATACTGTTCCCCATTTTCATAGCCTGTAGCAATTTTTCTGTACTTTGGTTCACGTAATCATCCATACTTCATTTTTCTTCTTCTATAGTTTGATGGATTTGCAATAGCCCCCTTCCCCCTATTTTTCGTGGCAGGTACAACCTGTCAATGTCACTTTGTGGATGTAAAGCACGATACATATTCAAACATTTGCACGTTTTTCTGGTCCACGGTTTCCAGTTCAGCCAAAGTCCAGTTGATGATTCCAGCTGAGTAGCATATCACTGGAACTGTCCATGTATTAATGGCTTTATGTTTCCAGCATTCAGCTTTGATTTTAATATTTTGCAGACCTTCCTGATGTATTCCTTTTGCGTTAACTCTTTGCCTTTTCCATTCAAGATGTTATCTGCTTCCAATATGCCTAGGTATTTGTAACCGTCATCCTTTGCTAATGCTTTCACTATACTTTCATTTCCCAGTTCTATTCCTTCTATTTTTTCCATTTTTCCTCACTGTATGGATAATAAAGAACTTTTTTTAAAATCCAAAGTTCATTTTGATATCACTGCTGAACAGTTGAACTGTGTTGTTGATGATGATGATGATTATTATTATTATTATTGTACAATTGTATCACAGCGGCCAGTTGTTTCGCCGGATTTGGCATTGGTTACTAGTCGGGCCCCACCCAGGGGCCTAGGACGTCGTAACGTATTTTCGTAATATGCGTGCAGATCCAAGCAGTGCGGCTTTTTGCATTTGACTGATGGTGATTTTGTCAATTTTTAACTGTTTTAAATGTAATTCCAGTGCTTTTGGAATAGCACCCAGTGTGCCAATTACCACTGGAATTACCACTGCTGGTTTGTGCCATAGTCGTTGAATTTCGATTTTTAAGTCCTGGTATCTTGCGATTTTTTCATGTTCCTTCTCGGCGACCCTGCTATCACCTGGTATTGCGATGTCTATGATTGTGACCTTATTTTTCTCAACCAGTGTGATGTCTGGTGTATTATGCGCCAGTATTTTGTTGGTTTGTATACGGAAATCCCACAAGATCTTGACCATCTGATTTTCGGTGACTTTTTCAGGCTGATGTTCCCACCAGTTTGTTGCTGTTTTAATATTATAATTTTTGCACAAATTCCAATGGATCATTTGTGCTACTGAATTGTGCCGCAATTTATAATCAGTCTGCGTGATTTTTTTACAGCAGCTGAGTATGTGATCAACAGTTTCGTCAGCTTCTTTGCAAAGTCTGCATTTGGCATCATCAGAGGATTTTTCGATTTTGGCCTTAATGGCATTTGTGCGGATAGCTTGTTCTTGCGCAGCCAGGATTAGTGACTCTGTTTCTTTCTTTAATGTACCTGTTTTTAACCATAACCAAGTTTGTTCCCTGTCCACTTTATCTTTTATTTTTTCCAGAAATTGACCATGCAGTGCTTTGTTCTGCCAACTCTCCATTCTTGATTTTATCACATCTTTTCTATATTCTTGTTTTGTCTGTTGGGCCTTCAGTAGATTTTTGTTCTTTACTTCGATTAATAGATGTTCTTGACTTTCTTTTAAATAATCAGCCAGTGCATGTTTTTCTTCTTCAACTGTTTGCTTCACTTGTAATAATCCTCTGCCACCTGATTTTCGGGGCAGATAAAGTCTATCAGTATCACCACGTGGATGTAAACTGTAGTGCATTGTCATTAGTTTCCTGGTTTTTCGGTCCAAAAGGTCCAAATCAGCTTGTGTCCAGTTAACTATGCCAGCTGTGTATCTTATAACTGGTATTGCCCAGGTATTTATGGCCTTGATTGTATTTCCACCATTCAATTTAGATTTCAAAATTTTCCTAACTCTGTTGGTGTACTCTCGTCTGACAATAGTTTTTACTTCTCCATGCTTGATGTTATCCAACTGCAGAATGCCTAAGTATTTGTAGGCTTCATTTTCTTTGCATTTAATTAGTTGGCCATTGGGCATTTCAATTCCCTCAGATGCAGTGATTTTGCCCCTTTTTATGGATACAGTGGCGCATTTTTCCATGCCAAACTGCATTGAAATATCGGTGCTGAATACTCGGACTGTATTTGTCAATGATTGGATTTCTATTTCTGACTTTCCATAGAGTTTCAAATCATCCATATATAGTAAATGCGAAATTTTTTCAGCTTTTTTGGCTGTTTGGTAGCCTAATTTCATTTTTTTTAAGATTACTGATAGTGGGATCATTGCGATGATGAAGAGAAGAGGTGAAAGTGAATCACCCTGGAAAATTCCTCGCTTGATATTAACCATTCCGTAGCTCTCATTCCCTACTGCCAACTCAGTTCTCCATTGTTTCATTGCCTTTTCAGTAAAGGATGTAATATTTTTGCTAATGCCAGTTGTTTCTAAGCATTTTATGATCCAACTATGTGGCAGTGAGTCAAATGCCTTTTTGTAATCAATCCAGACCATATTCAAGTTCGTTTTTCTGTTCTTACAATTTTCTAATATCATTTTATCAATTAGAAGCTGATCTTTTGTGCCCCTGCTCCTTCTTTTGTTGCCTTTTTGCTCTACTGGCAAGATGTTGTTTGTTTCCAAATAATCCATCATGTTATCTGCAATAATGCCTGTGAGTAATTTGAAGGTTGTTGGCAAGCATGTTATTGGTCTATAGTTTTCAGGTGTTGTTCCTTTAGTTGGATCTTTCTGAATTAAGTATGTTTTTCCAGTTGTCAACCATTCATCAATTTGGCCCTTTTGTAAAATTTCATTCAGTTGCCTGGCCAATATTGCATGTAAACTGGTCAGATATTTGAGCCAGAAACCATGTAATTGGTCCTTTCCAGGTGATGTCCAATTCTTTACCTTTTTAACTCGATTTTTGACCATCTCAGTTGTTATTTCTAATACTTGCATTTGTTTGTTGCCAATGCTTTTCTCAAAGTCATGTATCCACTTTGCTTCCTTGTTGTAGTCCTTTGCATTTTCCCACAATTCTTTCCAGAATTCAACTGTGGCCTGTTTTTCTGGTTTTTCACTTTTGGTGTCACCATTTACATTAAGACTTTGATAAAAACGCCGTTGGTCTGATCGAAATTGCTGATTTTGTTTATATTGGATGATTCGTGCCTCATATCTTTCAATTTTTCTAGCTGTTGCTGTTATCTGCTGTTTTACAATCTCTACAGCTTCATTGATGTTTCTTGTATCCAATCTATATCTCCTGATTAGCCGATCTATGATTTTGTTGTTTTTAAGCCGTTGCTCATGCATGTTCTTTAAGTTACTAGCATCTGCCCTTAATTTTTTTATTTTTTGTTCTAAACGGATTTTCCACTTTGGCTTTGATGCTTTTTCTGTTGTATGACTAGGTACTTTAATTTTAATGCCTAGTTCATTAGTGACTATTACAGCTGCGCTGTACATTAACTGGTTTGTTTCCAAGATGGATCCCGGTTCAATTGTTGAAAACACTGCATTAACCATTTTCATGATAGGGGCCAAAATTTTCTTAGGCATAGTTTTTAGTGATGGTAAACGTTGCCTTTCCTCATTAAGCAGAAAATGCTCCATGATCTTATCCTTCAATTCTTTTTGTTTTTGAGTTAGTTCATCAGTTGGTTCAGTGATAACTGGTTCTAGTGGTGGTGATGTTATTTCCTCCCCGAGAGCTTCTTCTGGGAGTTCTACTATAATGTCTTTAGTTGTGTCTTGAATATCAGTTATTTCCACTTGTGATATTGTTTTTTGGGTTTTGCAATTTGCCTGAATTTCCTCATGTTCAACTTCACTAAACACTTTATTCCGTATAATAAATCGCCTTTGATCTGCTAGTCGTTGTTCACTAACATTTGAATCTGGATATTGTTGTTTCCATAATTCATACATTCGCTTTAAATAGCCTCTTTTTTCTGGCTCTGAGTTGTAGTTACAGGCCATTATGGCACGGTTTTCATCTGCACTATATTTTTGTCGTTTTGTTGGCTGGTCCACTTGTAGCCCACTTGTCGACGGATGTCCAGGGACCCCAACATCCGCCGCGGCCCTTGTTAACCCGCGCGACGACCGATGCGGTATGGAATTCTTATTTGTTTTTTTCACCATATTGTATGGGTTGGTGGGGGTTTTTTTACGGGACCAGATGCCAACCTGATCCCAACCTTCCTCCTTTCTCATCTGGGCTTGGGACCGGCAATGGCGGAGTTGTTGTTGTTGTTGTTGTTGTTGTTGTTGTTATTATTATTATTATTATTATTATTATACAATTGTATCACAGCGGCCAGTTGTTTCGCCAGATTTGGCATTGGTTACTAGTCGGGCCCCACCCAGGGGCCTAGGACGTCATAACGTATTTTCGTAATATGCGTGAAGATCCAAGCAGTGCGGCTTTTTGCATTTGACTGATGGTGATTTTGTCAATTTTTAACTGTTTTAAATGTAATTCCAGTGCTTTTGGAATAGCACCCAGTGTGCCAATTACCACTGGAATTACCACTGCTGGTTTGTGCCATAGTCGTTGAATTTCGATTTTTAAGTCCTGGTATTTTGCGATTTTTTTATGTTCCTTCTCAGCGACCCTGCTATCACCTGGTATTGCGATGTCTATGATTGTGACTTTATTTTTCTCAACCAGTGTGATGTCTGGTGTATTATGCGCCAGTATTTTGTCTGTTTGTATGCAAAAATCCCACAAGATCTTGACCATCTGATTTTCGTTGACTTTTTCAGGCTGATGTTCCCACCAGTTTGTTGCTGTTTTAATATCATAATTTTTGCACAAATTCCAATGGATCATTTGTGCTACTGAATTGTGCTGCAATTTATAATCAGTCTGCGCGATTTTTTTACAGCAGCTGAGTATGTGATCAACAGTTTCATCAGCTTCTTTGCAAAGTCTGCATTTGGCATCATCAGAGGATTTTTCGATTTTGGCCTTAATGGCATTTGTGCGGATAGCTTGTTCTTGCGCAGCCAGGATTAGTGACTCTGTTTCTTTCTTTAATGTACCTGTTGTTAACCATAACCAAGTTTGTTCACTGTCCACTTTATCTTTTATTTTTTCCGGAAATTGGCCATGCACTGCTTTGTTCTGCCAACTCTCCATTCTTGATTTTATCACATCTTTTCTGTATTCTTGTTTCGTCTGTTGGGCCTTCAGTAGTTTTTTGTTCTTTACTTCAATTAATAGATGTTCTTGACTTTCCTTTAAATAATCAGCCAGTGCATGTTTTTCTTCTTCAGCTGTTTGCTTCACTTGTAATAATCCTCTGCCACCTGATTTTCGGGGCAGATAAAGTCTATCAGTATCACCACGTGGATGTAAACTGTAGTGCATTGTCATTAGTTTCCTGGTTTTTCGGTCCAAAATGTCCAAATCAGCTTGTGTCCAGTTAACTATACCAGCTGTGTATATTATAACTGGTATTGCCCAGGTATTTATGGCCTTGATTGTATTTCCACCATTCAATTTAGATTTCAAAATTTTCCTAACTCTGTTGGTGTACTCTCGCCTGACAATAGTTTTTACTTCTCCATGCTTGATGTTATCCAACTGCAGAATGCCTAAGTATTTGTAGGCTTCATTTTCTTTGCATTTAATTAATTGGCCATTGGGCATTTCAATTCCCTCACATGCAGTGATTTTGCCCCTTTTTATGGATACAGTGGTGCATTTTTCCATGCCAAACTGCATTGAAATATCGGTGCTGAATACTCGGACTGTGTTTGTCAATGATTGGATTTCTATTTCTGACTTTCCATAGAGTTTCAAATCATCCATATATAGTAAATGTGAAATTTTTTCAGCTTCTTTGGCTGTTTGATAGCCTAATTTCATTTTTTTTAAGATTACTGATAGTGGGATCATTGCGATGATGAAGAGAAGAGGTGAAAGTGAATCACCCTGGAAAATTCCTCGCTTGATATTAACCATTACGTAGATCTCATTCCCTACTGTCAACTCAGTTCTCCATTGTTTCATCGCCTTTTCAGTAAAGGATGTAATATTTTTGCTAATGCCAGTTGTCTCTAAGCATTTTATGATCCAACTATGTGGCAGTGAGTCAAATGCCTTTTTGTAATCAATCCAGACCATATTCAAGTTCGTTTTTCTGTTCTTACAATTTTCTAATATCATTTTATCAATTAGAAGCTGATCTTTTGTGCCCCTGCTCCTTCTTTTGTTGCCTTTTTGCTCTACTGGCAAGATGTTGTTTGTTTCCAAATAATCCATCATGTTATCTGCAATAATGCCTGTGAGTAATTTGAAGGTTGTTGGCAAGCATGTTATTGGTCTGTAGTTTTCAGGAGTTGTTCCTTTAGTTGCATCTTTCTGAATCAAGTATGTTTTTCCAGTTGTCAACCATTCATCAATTTGGCCCTTTTGTAAAATTTCATTCAGTTGCCTGGCCAATATTGCATGTAAACTGGTCAGATATTTGAGCCAGAAACCATGTAATTGGTCCTTTCCAGGTGATGTCCAATTCTTTACCTTTTTAACTCGATTTTTGACCATCTCAGTTGTTATTTCTAATACTTGCATTTGTTTGTTGCCAATGCTTTTCTCAAAGTCATGTATCCACTTTGCTTCCTTATTGTAGTCCTTTGCATTTTCCCACAATTCTTTCCAGAATTCAACTGTGGCCTGTTTTTCTGGTTTTTCACTTTTGGTGTCACCATTCACATTAAGACTTTGATAAAAACGCCGTTGGTCTGATCGAAATTGCTGATTTTGTTTATATTGGATGATTCGTGCCTCATATCTTTCAATTTTTCTAGCTGTTGCTGTTATCTGCTGTTTTACAATCTCTACAGCTTCATTGATGTTTCTTGTATCCAATCTATATCTCCTGATTAGCCGATCTATGATTTTGTTGTTTTTAAGCCGTTGCTCATGCATGTTCTTTAAGTTACTAGCATCTGCCCTTAATTTTTTTATTTTTTGTTCTAAACGGATTTTCCACTTTGGCTTTGATGCTTTTTCTGTTGTATGACTAGGTACTTTAATTTTAATGCTGCTCTGTACATTAACTGGTTTGTTTCCAAGATGGATCCCAGTTCAATTGTTGAAAACACTGCATTAACCATTTTTTAAAATTATTATTATTATTATTATTATTATTATTATTATTATTATTATTATTTGGTTAATTTTTGGTGAGATTCACAGCCTTTGGACTGGTTGGTAGCTCAGCAGCTCAAGTCCTAACCAAGGAACTAGGAACTGTTAAGGTAATGTTGAAGGATATAAGCTGTTCCAAGTAGGGTGGTTTTTTTGTAGAATCAGAATGTTCAAGTCTGATAAATTTAAAATTTCCAAATAGTGAGGTAGCCCTTTAGGTATTGCTCCAAGAGATCCAATTACAATCGAGACAACACACAATTTCTTTTTCCACAGTCGCTCAACTTCAATTTGCAAGTCCCGGTACTTTGTGATTTTTTCCTTGCTGTTTATCTTCAATTCGTGCATCTCCAGGTTTTGCAATGTCAATAAACCATACTTTTTTCTTTTCAACTATTGTTATGTCAGGTGTGTTGTGGGCCAAGTGCCTCTCAGTCTGAATTCTGAAGTCCCACAAGATCTTGACTTTCTCATTCTCTAAAATCTTCTAAACCTGATGTTCCCAGTGGTTTTTGCTGTACTCAAATCCAAACTTTTGGCACAATATCCAGTGAATGATCTTAGCAATGCAGTCATGGCATTGTAGGTAGTCAGTTTGTGAAATTTTGCTGCACCCACTGATCAAGTGGTTGACTGTCTTGTCTTTCTCATTACAGAGACGACATTTGCTGTTGGTGGTAGCATGTTGAATTTTTGCCTTCATGCAGTTTGTGGCTAAGGCTTGTTCTTGAGCTGTCAAAATAAAGCTTTCTGTTTCTTTTTTCAGTGCTCCTGATCTTAACCAGTTCCAAGTTAGCTTTTGGTCAGCTTTGCCTTCAATACTGTTCAAGTATTAGCTATGCATAGCTTCCAATTTTCAGCTCGCTTCTCAATTATTTCTTTCTTATATTCAGCTTTTGACTTACTTGTCTTTAAAAGGCCTCCTTTACTTACTTCCTTAATCATTGGTTCTTCACTTTATTGGATGTAATCATTCAAGCTATGTGTTTCTTTTTTCACAGTCTGTTTTACTTGTAGGAGTCCTCGACCACCCTCTGCTCTTGGTAGATATAATCGGTCAACATCACTTTTAGGGTGCAAAGCATGATTCATTGTCATAAGCTTCCTTGTTTTTCTGTCCAAATTGTCCAACTACATCTGAGTCCAGTCAATTCTTCCTGCAGAGTATCGAATCACAGGTATAGCCCAGGTATTTATGGCTTTTATGATGTTTCCTCCACTCAATTTGGACTTTAATATCTTGCAAATTCATCAAATGTACTTGGCTGAAGATGATTCCTTGACTTTATTATGCATTAATTCAGAGGCATCTAAAATCCCCAAGTACTTCTAGCCCTCTTTTGGTTTTACTGCCGTTATCATTTCTTCCTTCTCAAGTTCTATTCCATCATCTTCTATGACCTTGCCTGCTTTGGTTACCATTGTTGCACATTTGTCAATTCTAAACTGCATACCAATGTCTTGGCTAAATTATTTTGTGCTTTCAATTAATAAATTCAGTTAAGGTTTTGTTTTACAAAACAGCTTCAAATTGTCCATGTACACCAAGTGCGAAATTTTCAGTCCTTTCTTTGCAAGTTCGTATCCATAGTTCATCTTCATCAAAATTATTTTCAGTGGTAGCATTGAGAGTATAAAAAGTAGGCGTGAAAGGGAATCACCCTGGAAAATGCCTTGTTTAATTCCAACTTCACCCAGTACTTCTTCATTAGCCATAAGCTTCGTTTTCCAAAGGTTCATTGAAGTTTCCATGAAATTTTGTATATTGCTGCTGATGCCAAAGATTTTCAGGCATTTCTTGATCCAGCTATGGGGAACTGAATCAATGTTTTCTTATAGTCTATCCAAGCCATGAACAGGTTGGTTCGTCTTTTCTTTGAATTCTTTAGGATTAGCTTGTCAATCAGCAGTTGGTCCTTTGTTCCTCTTGAATTTTTGCAGCATCCTTTCTGTTCTACAGGAAGCAATTATTTCTTTCCAAGTATCCACAAATTTGGTTTGCAATAATACCAGTAAGGAGATTGTATGTTGTTGGCAAACAGATGATTGGCCTATAGTTTCCAGTATCCTTTCCTTTTTCTTTATCTGTTTGGATCAAAAATGTCTTTCCAGTTGTCATCCATTCATCATTTTCAGGTGTTTTTAAGATCTGGTTCATTTGGGCTGCCAATCTTTTGTGCACACTTGTAAGTGCCTTTAACCAGAAGCCATGTAACTCATCTGGTCCAGGTGCATTCCAGTTCTTCACTTTTCTTGACTGTCTTTGCACCATTTCTTTCATTATTTTCACATCTTCCATTTTATGCACTTTAGTAGAATCCTCAATCTGTTTGATCCATTTTGCATTTCTGTTGCGCTTCTTGTTGTTTTCCCACAAATTCTTCCAGAATTTCAGAGCTTTCTCTTTATCAGGCTTTTCATTTGTTGTTACTCCATCTCCACTTTCTAAGCTCTTATAAAACTGGTTCTGATTTGCTCTGAACTGTGAGTTTTTCTTGAATTGAGTTACTTGGTTTTCATATCTTTTAATCTTTTCAGTGATGGCAGCAACCCTCTGATTGAGCTCTTCAATTACTATCACAATCTCTTTATTCTCCAAATCATATGTTGCTGCTTTTGACCTGCTTGTTCTTTAGCTGACCTTGCCTTAGGTTCTTCAAGTTGCTCAAGTCTTCATGAAATTTTTTGATCTTCAGTTCCAACTAAATTTTCCATTTAGGCTTCCTCTTTGTTTCTTTTGTATTTTCAAACTCAATTCTTTGGTAGTTATGAAGGCTGCTGCATACATCAGCTGGTTTGTTTCAGCTAATGTAGTGGTTTGAATGGTTTGCACAATCTTGTTGACCTTTTTTACTACTTTTCTCAATTCTTTCTGGTTAACTTGGTTCAGCTTTGACAAATGTCTTCTTTCAGCATCTTCCATTTGATGCTTTATTTTCTCAGCTAATTGAGCAATATCTGTTGGTGTTTGTTATTCTGTGCTTCTTGTTCTTTATCTTCATCCATTTCAGCATCCTCTTCCTTTCTTCCTCAGTTTGCTTTTGAGTCTGCAAATCATTCTAGATGTTCCTCTTCTTTGTTGGTATACTCAGACCATTAGTTGCTTTCTCTTCGATTCCTATTAATTCTGCTGTAGTGAAAAAATTGTGCCTTAGAATTACACGTCATTGGTCCATTAGCCTTTGTTCACCGATATCACAGTCCATGTGGTTCACTTTCCAAATCTGATACCTTCATTTTTGAAATCCATATTTTGCTGGCTCAGACTGATAGTAAGCTTTCATAATAGAGATGTTTTCTTCCCTATTCCAGATTTTTCGGTTTTTCACTTTTTCTTCCAGTAGCTTGTCAGCTCCATGCCCTGGTTGCCTAGCAGAGGGAGCTGAGCCCTGTAGCTCATTTTGCGCAGAATGCCCAGGAGCCATAGCATCCATGTTAATCCGGCCGATGGTTCAGCTGGCAGAAATTTCATTTTTTTTCATATTCACCATATTTGAATGGATTGTGGAGCAAATTTTGTTTCGCCCTTCACCTAAGACCCATCTGATATGGTTGTACCTGTTCAGGTTATCCCTTAGAGCGCTCAAGGCACTACACCACGACAAGGTAAAGCTCCTTTATTATTATTATTATTATTATTATTATTATTATTATTATTATTATTATTATATATTCATTGAAAATGATACTGTGACTTGATTTGAATTACATTCTTAGCATTTGAAATTTATCAAGAAATAAATAATAATGCATTTAATTAGCATGGAGAATAGAATTGTTTTATCTCAAATCTAAATTTTGTATTGAAAATATATGTTTACTCTTAATTTATGAACTGTAACTATCTTGTTCCAATATAAAAAATAAACAATGTGCTCAAAGTTTGATGGGTGGAAAGTGTCATTATTTTATGAAATTACTGTGGTATATCTCTCTTTTCTTCCATGAAATATTTGTCTTGATAAGTTAGAAGTATGGCAATGCACAACAGAAACACTCTGAAGATATGTCATCTCTGAGCAACATAAACCAAGTAAGAATACTAAAATCTATAGCCTAAGAAGCCTTTAAAACTCAGACTGAGGATTCTCTAACTCTGATTAATGGCTAGTGGCAACAGATGGTAAAATCAAAAGAGGACCAAAACACCCTACTTCATACTTTGAAAAAAAGCTATTTGTGAATAGTGAACAATATTTAGAGAAAAGACAAACACTGTTGGTGGCAATGAACAGTGTATACAGAGCCTGAATTGCATAAAGTCTCTTATAGTTTTAAATGTGGTCCATTTAAATATTTCTGTTTCAATGTTTCTCATAAAATATACAAATTAAGGTAGGTTTCGTGTAAAAATTATCATAAATATTAACCAAAGGGAAAGGGGATTAATGTAGTTATACTAAACTAATTGCAATGTAATTCATTGCTCCTACTAATATTCAAATGGGTGTCCTCTTGAATTCAGACCTCCTGCTTGAAGAGCAGGTGACAGCTATAGCCAAGGGGGACTTTGCACAGGTTTATCTGGTGCCCTGTTGTGCCTTTTCCTGGATCAGGAAGTCCTTCAGATATGAGGGATCCTTGGTCTCAACCCTGAGCTACAAATATTCTCCTTTATCAGTCCTTCAAACAAGTATTCATGTCATAATCACTTTACAATTGAGCTGTAATTTTCTCTACCACAACTGCTGGTCCAGAAGACAGTAGTATATGCAATAATTGGTGTATTATGGCATGCCACTGCTTTATATGCTACACTGACTACCAGTAGACTTCAAGCACAATTCAAGATGGTGGTTACCCTTACAAAGTCCTTCATGGTAAAAGGCCTGGTGATTTGAAGGATAGTCTATCTCTGAATGTTTTACCTGTCTGATGACAAATTGGGTGTGTTTATAGTGGATAAGTAATGTCATCTTGCAAGATGCTGCATATATAGCTTCTCAGTGATGGCTCCTTCCCTATACGGTGTTATCCCCCAGAGATCCATATTATTCCCATTGTTTTGATATTTCTCATATTATTAAAGACCTGGGCATTTTCACAGTCCTGGAGTTAGAGTTAGGATGGTGCTTAAGCATCTGTTTATGTTTTGATTTAGTTTTCCAGTTATATATTATTTTGACTTTTTTAAAGTTAAACTGAAGTATGTAGTCAGACAGCCTTGAAATGAAATAATTATTAAATATGACAGAAAAATATGAATTACTGTTAAATGTTAAGAATAAAAATACATTGTCAATCAATATAATGAGAATGAAATTGATGTTTCTGAATTTAAGGTGATATTCTAAATACATTTTTTTGCATTTAAAAATAATGTAGAAACTATTAGGCAAATCAACCTTCTCATAGAAAAATATAGGATAGAAGGATAAGGATGCTTGAATAATGTGAAAGATTAGACAAATTAAAGCAATAATATTTCTTGTAACAATCTATGGCCAAGAAAAGCTCAACTCTAGTTTATAGAAAGTATAGAAACAGAATACAGAATTATGGAGATGGATATGAGTATTATAAGTTCTGTGGACTTTAAGAAGAAACAATTAATTCAGGATGAATAAAACTGACTGTTGCTTGAAGTCAAAAATAGTCAAACCAAATGCATGTATTTATTGTGCAAGTGAATAATGGGCTAGGAAAAAAGGTGATTATGTTTGGCTAGGTTAGAATAAAGTAGGGAAAAAAATAAGGACATGTATAGGATTTAAAAGATTCCCTAAATGTCATTGAAAGTTTTATGAATTATTATTATTAAATGAAAGTGAGGGGAAAAAAGATTTGTCTGTTCAATCATGAATCTGATAAAGTGGGATGTTATTAATGAATATTTTGTGTATTTGCCTTCAGTTGGTTTTTTCTCTTGGAGACTGCCTTGACATGTATCTGCAGTTTTCTTGGTAAAGTTTTTCAGAAGTGGTTGTCATTGCCTCCTTCCTAGAGGTGAGAAAGAGTAATTTACCAAATGTCACCCAACTGATCCAATAACTAAGGCAAAATGCAAATCATACTTTCTACTTTTTTAGCTTGATGCCTTAATCATTAACCAAACTAGTTCTATATGTCCGATTTTTTAAAATATTATATTATCTGGATGCTGTAACTGTAATTCTGATTGATGAGAATATATTCATTGCTATAATTAAAAATTACTTGTAATGATTACACTGGCTATATGAACTCAAATAAGATCTAAAGTAAATGTTCTATATCGATAAATATTCCTAATAACAACAGCTAACAGGTTGAAAATGATCAATTGGTTCACTCTAGTTCCATTACTATTAAGTTCTGAACTACTGTTCTGAACAAGTTAAAATAGCCAAGCAGTTTAAATACAATAACAGGTCACTGTTATTTATTATTCTCTCTGTTGAACCCAATAATTTATTTAATCCTATGCCCCATATGAATGCATAGAAAACATTTTAAAATGACTGAATTAGTAAGCAGAAATATTTTTGCTGTTGCTTGGCTCATGCTGTCCAGAAGAAGCTTTAGCTTTGAATTGTTAATTTAATTACTTGAATATTAGTCTTTGTGAGAAATGCCAAAAGATTAATTTTCATTTAAGGTCTGATTCACAAGGATGCTCAGAATAAACAGCAGAAGGTAAGGCTATAATCTAATGCGGCCCGGGAACACAAATAAAATAAATTAGAGTTGCTGGGATATTATCATTGCCACCATCACCACTGTCATTAATATTACTTTAATCAATTAAAGAAAGAATGTCTACAGATGGAGATGATATGGTGCTATTGATCTTGAATTCAGTAAAAAGAAAGCTATATAGCTATATAAAAAGAAAGGGATATAAGGGAACATTTTCCCCTTTATACAAAAAATGAGTCTTCACTAACTATAAATCAAAATCAGGTCAAGGATAGGACTGTGGCTTTTTGGTCAATTTCTGAATAATAGAATAAATTTTGGGTGACTCATGATAAAACAGAAACTTACATTTTGTGTTAGTTCTCCTTCCTCAATTTTACCAAGACAAAGTCCACTGTATTTGCTGAATATGTCGGTACCATGCTCTTAGATAACATGCAAGAACAATCTATTTATTTCCAGGATGGTTTCTAGGTTGGAGACTTTACATTGCATAGAATATCATGAATATGCCTAGTTAAAACCTTTGATTCACTTGTATTATACCATCCAAAAGATATCAAAATTTACCAGTCCCTTTTTACTCTTCCTTTGGCAATTATTTTGCACAGTGAGAATGTGAACTTGCTGTTCAATGTTGAAAGTAGATTATAAAATAATGGAAAATAATATAAAGCATATTCATAGTCTTACAGTATTTTCACTCCTGTGCATCACAGAAATAGACTAAGCTACTTTTGTAATGTAAATGCTGAAGCATTTTTTTTCAGAGTATTACACAGAGAATCCACACATGCCAATGACAGGAACAGTTGTTTATGCATCATACACTAAAAGAGATATCTGTAGGTTTCTTCTTCTTTATACCGTAATAATGGCATATTATGCCAAGCACGAAGCTTTTCTTTTTCATGAGAAAACTAAAATATATCCAGGCTTTCAGAGCAGATTTCTAATAGATTCCTTGTTTGATACAGAAAACATGAATACAGACAAGATGGTTGCTAATGGAAATGGCTTTTCATTCAGTATTTTTATTAACACTCTGTATTCACTCTTTGTGTGGCTTCATAATCATTCTCTGTTTCAGTTGCTTTGCTCAGACCTCAGACTGACATTGAAGCATGGCAAGAAATTCTCTAATGAAATGAATCCCTTCATGAGATAGCAGACTATAAAGAAATCTATCTTTCTCTCTTTTTCTCTCTCTCTCCCTCAGTTTTTCCTCCCCCCTCTTTCTTCTTCTTTTTGAGAGGTAAGTGGAAAAGCTTTTATAAATCATCATATACCTATTTTATAGACTCAAAAATTAAAATATATTTTGAAATTATTTATGTGTAATATACATCTAACAATACGCTAATATATGATTATCTTATTTGTTCACATGCTGAGTAAGCAATATTTCCTGTTTTTTACTTCATCAAACATTAAATATTTTTCTATTTACCTCTCTCTGTCCTATATTTCTTAAGAACCATGTCCTGATATTTCTGAAGAGTATCTTATGTAATTATTATTTAAGATACTATGTCCAGAGGGTGAATTAATTCAACAGCCCACCCTAAAAAAAGAGTTTCAGCAAACTAAAATTTGCAAATCATACATGAAAACCTAGCTATATATGATTGATAGAATGTTTTATATGTGGAAAAGGAAAGGATAGGCAAATAGAAAAAAGTATGGAAAGACAAAAATGCATAGCTTGATGAAGGGAGAGACAAAAAAGGATTGGTGTAATTTTCTGTCAGACCATTCTAAGGTATTAGGATTGCTAAGACAAAGAGAAAGCCTTATAAAATTCCCAGAAGTAGGATAAAGAAGCTGGTGAGTATCTTCAATAGTTATTTGTCAGTTATTTTGCTAGTCTGCTCAGTTAAGATATCTTCAAACCATATCTTCTCAGAACTGGGGATTCTGTTGTAGGAGGCAATCTGGTCACCAGAGGTTTTGTTTTCTGAGCTTTCAGACTCATGCTGGGACTCATCCTCAGGAAATTTCTCTATGCATAGAGCTTGTACACAGGGAACTTCTCTGTCCACAAAGTTTGTACACAGAGAAGTTCCCTGAGGATGGGCTCCAGCATGAGTCTGAAAGCTCAGAAGACAAAACCTCTGGCCCCAGTGACTGACCCAGATTGGATCCTGGTTCAAGTAAAATTCAATGATCATTCTGAGATATGAAATGCCACTTCAGGGACTTGGAAAAGTTGTGTTTTTGACTTAGACAGAGGCAATATACTAGAGAAGCTAAGTTCAGCTCCTGGAAGGCCCAATTCTCTTCTTCAAGCTGTAACTGCTGATTTTGTGTTAATGCTGGCTGGACTCAAAATAAATCTATTAAGGCAATATGGCTTCAGATGACTATAAAACATCCTAAAGATTTCAAGAAAGATAAACAGCAGAGCTTTCTTACTGTACAGATTCTGTTCAGTATTTGGATGGATGGAAACATTCTTCATTTTTGTCTTTTTCATCTCTATATTTATATTATGTCTGTTTAATATGTGTTATTTAAAAAGTCTGCAAAGTCATTTTTTTCTGCAATGTGATCAACACATTATAATCCAATAAAATGTCTAAAACTGATTCCTACATTGCAGGTTTTATCATTATAGGCAGCACTGGCACTAAATCTACACAAAAGCTCATGGTTGCAAATGTATAGTCGAAGTAAGTAGGACTATTCATTACTAAGCATTGTCCTGAGATAATCTCATGCCTAAAATCTCAATGCTACAACATTTTAGGTGAACACATGAAAACATTGGAGGAGACTTGTGTCACAACAGGACAAGTTGACGTGAAGGAAGCATCTGAAATCTTTTCAAGGAAACAACAACAGGGCCAAGTCCATTTTTGAGGCAATTTTGTGCGGTAATTAAGACATCAGGCTAGAAAGTTCTAGGCAGGATGCCAGCTGAGGCAGAATGCCAGTTTAGGTAGGATACCAGCTGGCTGACATTCAACCAGTCACTATATCTCAACCTAAAGAAGGAAGCAATGGCAAACCACTTATGAAATCTTGCCAAGAAAACTGCAGTCAATACTGACTTAAAGGCATTCTGTTCATGTGAGTGTGTGTATTTGATTTCACATTGATAATATGGTCTAGTTTATATAGAATAGAATAAAATAGAATGTCAGAGCTTGCAACAATATATATATATTGTCAGAAAACATATATATATATATATATATACATACACATACATACATACACACACACATACATACATACATATGCATACACACATATACAGTATATGTTTGTGTGTGTGTATGTGTGAGTGAGTGAGTGTGTGTTTGTAGATTTTTCAAGCCCAAAACCCAGCCTGAAGATGGCGAGTGAGACCTCGCCAAAACGTTGCCAAGACAATTTCAATCTTACATGGGAAAAGAACCGAATACAATAAGACCAGCATACACACACCACACACACACAGACAGACAGACAGACAGACAGACACACACACACACACACACACACACACACACAGCTAAGCCATGCTCAGGCTCCAAGCCATCTCCCATAGCTCAGAACAGATCCTGTTTCTTAGTCACCAAACAGTTCCCATTGCCTGGCTTGTTGTTATGGCTATCCCAGCTCATAATTTCTTATATACTGACATAGTGTCTAAGAGTTGGAAGCATCTTTGGAGGTCTTCTAGTCCAATCCCCTGATCAAGCATTATTAGAGTTCTTTATGCAGCCAGGTTGGTTTCTTTTGAGAGCTGTTATTTTGCTTCTTCATTTATATTGTGCTAGATTAGGCTTTTATAATTTCAGTTTTTAAAATTTCCCAAGCTTCTTTTTCCCATTGAGGATTCTATCCATGGAATCCTTCCCAAGGTCTCTCTAAGTTTATCAAAATTAGCTCTCTTAAGTCCAAGACTCTAGTTTGACTTTGTTCTCTTGCTTGTGCTTGCATAATGTTGAATTCCAATATTGCATGATAACTCCGTCCCAAGGTTCCTACCTTCTTCAACACCTTCTATAATTTCATTTCTGTTAATGAGAATAAAGTGCAATATGGCTGATTCCCTAGTTCTCTACTTTTTGAGAAACAAAGTTGTCTGCTAGGTTTGTTAGGAACCTCTTTGTTCTTCTACTTGTTGCAGAGTTTGTCTCCCTGTTGATGTCAGGGTAGTTAAAATCCCCCATTACTATTGTGATGTGCTTCCTACATACCTTAATTAACTGACTAGCAAAAAGGACATCTATTTCCTCTGCTTGGTTGAATGGCCTATAGCATTCACCTATGGCAATATTATTTTTCTCCTCTTATATTGAACCAGCTTTCCATGTTCATGTGGCCAGCATGACTATATGCTGAAGTGATTACAGTTCATCATATGAACTGTTACCTTCTCACCAAAGTGATATCTATTTATTTACTCACATTTGCATGGTTTCTAACTGATAGGTTTGTGTTGTGGCCCGGCAGGAGCCGTTGGAGCTACCACCAGACTCCGACAGCGAGGGGCCCTATGAGTCGGCCCTGGAGAATGTGGAGGACCCTGGAAAGGGTTCCGACTCCAAGCAGGGTGCAGAGAGACTGATTGGCCACCAGGTGGCGTCTGAGCCTTGGACCAGTGGGGAGGAGACAAGAGAGAGTGATCCAGAATCCAACTGTGAGTCGTTCCGGGAGGCACGCTGTTGAAGGGCTACTTGGCGTCAAGAACAACTACATAATTACAGGAGGTAATTACGCTCAGCTGATGGTCATTAAGCTCCTCTCCCAGACTATAAAAGAGATTGCTTGTGCCACGCCGTTCTTGCAGAAGTCAACATTTGGGACTAAAGAGAAACAAACTTGGCAGGCTGGATTGCTGCCAGAGTTTGTTTGCATTGCTGCCAAGGTTTGTAGGACTTGCTGCCAAAGTACTTATCTATTTGTTTATTTGGCTTTTAGCTACCGAGAGACTGGACTTGCTATTAAAAAACATTCTCATTTACACTTGTTTCAGCTTTCGTTACTGGACAGAGGAGGGGGGGGGTCAGAATAGGTTTGCAGGAGCTGGGGAAAGTAACAGGAGCTCACCCCATTTCATGATGCAGGGTCTCAAACCAGGACTGTCACATTTTCAGCCAACAAGCCCAGAATCTTAACCACTGAACCATCATACCTTTCTCAGTAAATGAGTAGCAGAGGACAATTATATTTCATTAACAAATATTAAAAACATATTTATTAAAAATACAAAACATGTTTTTTATGAATTCACAGTGTAGTTTAGATTAAGTCATGGGTAAATATAACTAAGTCATTTTCAGATGTTTATTTCATAAATGTATTTTCTGCATGCTGGGCTGTACTAATCCAATTATTTAACTCAGAAGGGGTTCTAGTCCTTAAACTGGCACTTTTCAATAACTGTTTCATGTGGTTTTTAATATTCTATCTTTATTTTATTAGTCTTTCAGAAAATGCAATATTTTCTGTTGAAGTGTGAAATAAAGAATCAGTAAATTACTAAACGTCTAACTTCAGTGTCTACTGTGAACCCATATATATATATCAGTGATTTATTGTTTGGTTCTTTGAGAAACCATGCAAAAAGAAATCCCATAAATGCTGCAACAATGTTTCTCATTCTTTCCCAGTTTCCATAAAGATTGTAATGCCTCCTTGAAATTTGTTTCTGGCCATAGTACAAAATCTAATATGAAATTTAAAAAGCAGCCTACCAACACACTAGAAGAAATACATTAAGTAGCTGAAGCAAGTGCTAGCTAGTACATAAGAATTGATTTCTTATCAGAGCTGTGGGTCACATTCCATAAAATACTCTGTATTAGCTTAATAGTAACAAATATTTGGTAGAAATTACTATACTTCAACATCAGAATTGTTTAGGAAAACTTTGACTATCATTCTATGTGGTTGAGAGGCATTTCATTTTTTTACCTTGGATAAGAAAAAGAATTCATTCTTGTAGTAAAGGGAACACGTTTCTAGAGAACAAGACAAAAGGAAGGGAGGAAGGAAGGAAGGAAGGATGGATTTATGTAATGGTATTATCATCATTAGTTCTAGTATTAAATACTTCTACAATGTGAAAAGAAGTATCCAGATATTTGAATAACATTCCCCATATATTGAAGAGAGATAACAGCATTTCACCTTGTCTGAGGCCATTTTCCTATTAGTGGTTTAACAGTTGTGACTTCTACAGTCATCCAGCTAGCTAGCTATGTGCTGCTGGTAATTGTTATAAAGACAGGATTTGTTTTGTTTATAATGTTATTAAAACATTACAAGGCATAATGGGGAAACTACTAATAACAATTCCAGAAACAGAATAAAACTGATCAGCTCTTTAAACTGTGTCCCAAGTTTTCAAAGTGTTTTGAAGCCATCTAATTTGATTTGTGACTGAAAGTAGGTTCGCTCTATGATTTATGACTCCATTTCAGTAGAGAATTTTTGATTGATTGAATTGAAGCATTCCCTCAAAACAGCCCTAGTAATCATCTCAGCTTTAAATTATG
This sequence comes from Thamnophis elegans, assembly GCF_009769535.1. NCBI lineage: Eukaryota > Metazoa > Chordata > Lepidosauria > Squamata > Natricidae > Thamnophis > Thamnophis elegans. The sequence goes on along the minus strand of NC_045546.1, from coordinate 48,039,389 downwards.
AATAAAAATGGATTTATATAATGTAATTTTGGTAGTACAATCCATGCAATGGAACTTATAAAAACTTCTTTTAAAATTTTGTTGGCTTTGAAACAAAATGAAATTATGTGAAAAATACCGGTCTTGCCTAATTCATAAATACAATATACAAGTAATGCAGATAGATTTTCATTGTAAAAGTAAAACCATTCTGAAATTTAACAATGAAATTTCTGTTTTTTAAGTCAAGAATTATATTTTCCACTAAGATTCCCTTTGCAAAATCTCAAGTGACTAAAATTTTGCTCAAATCTAGAAATAACCATCTACTAAGTAGTAATGTTTTCTGTTTAGCTACCTATTTAACTACACTAAATTTATATTTAGTTATATTAGTGTGCATATACTGCATATCTAAATTATAACAATGCAGTACAAGTTATAAACCTCAATACATCAGTTACAACAATAAAACAAATTATTAATAAACATGTAAACTATGGTTTTAAGGTAGTCTTTTATCTATATGAAATTTCTTTATCACATACCCGTTTTCCATCTCCACAGAGAAATGCCTCACCCGAAGGTATTATGCATTTCTATGCCTGCAACTTTTTAGTCAGGCAGCTTGACAGGTGTCTAAATCCATAATGCAAAGCACTTAGTTACATTTGTCTGGTCCTGACTGACTACATGCATATCCGAGAGAGTGATTTATTGTTTTTTTTTACTGCCAGCAGATGATGCTAGATGAGTCAGGAAATAATGCCAGAAGAATCTACCATGCCTTGCATGGTAGATGCCTTTCATGCCTTGCATGAAAACTTAACAAAAACACTATTTGTTGACCCTGTCAGAAAAATAAGGCTTCTCTGTCAGAACAGCCATTTTTATACCAGCTCAAGGAATGGTAGATTGTATTTTAATGCACTTGTCAGACTGTGCCATATCTTGGGGTGGGGAATGGATGGATAGAGGGGGGGAGGGAGGGAGGGAGGGAGGGAGGGAGGGAGGGAGGGAGAGAGAGAGAGAGAGAGAGAGAGAGAGAGAGAGAGAGAGAGAGAGAGAGAGAGAGATTATTTCTACCTAACAAGAATAATGATGAATTTAATGATTTTTTTGTCACAAGAAGATGGACTAGTGTTTTGTAAATATATTTGTTTACTTACATATATTCTTGACTATGTGCAAAATGTAAATGTGTGATCTTAATCAATGACTCTTTGAAAATTAGCTTGAAAAAGTTGCATGGCAATCATTCAAAAGCACTTGCTTTGAGATTTTGGGAAATCACTAAACAACCTGTGCCCTGTTGGATCATTATTTCAGAAGTATTTCCTTATGTAACCAAAGAAACAGAATGACTAAAAATAGTCAAAAAAAGCAGTGAGAGACACTTTTGACTTCTCTCCTTCCCACTCCCTCCCTCCCTCCAATTCCTGCCTGCTTTCCCATTGACTTTGTTTGTGGGAATTTTGCAGGGAGAAAGTCAAGAGGAAGTTGCAAGTCCAAGGTCAGCAGGCAGGTAAAATGGCTGCTGCAGCCAGGTAAGTGGTTGCTGCTGGGAGGAGTGAAAAGATGTATAAGGGTGCAGATCATGTTTTGTGTCATTCTGTAAGTATTAACTGATGAAGAGGCTTCTTTTTTCCCCTGCTTAGAATCTTTAGTCCCCTCTAGTGTCCACTTTCTAAAATCATCATTTAGCTTTGTTATGACATACAGTGTGCTAAGATAAGTGTTTCCCATTTGAAGCTCTTTATTTTTTATAGTTAATTCCAACATTTTGTAGTTAAAATTAATATTCAAAATTTATTTGAATCTTTAATCCATTTATAACTTTCTTAGATTAAAATCTTGTTTAGAGAGTTGCTGTTTATTTCAATTTTTTTAAATTTAAATTGTTGTGCTGATAATTAATTTTTTTTGTTCAAACTTGAAGATTAACTCACTTGATGAAGACTTTTCAATTTTGACATTCTGAAGGTCTCTAATAGCTTTAAAATGGTTTATAGGTGACTTCCAAAAGTAATTAGGAAATGAGACTCGCACATGTAGCATCTTTTAAGAGCGTCTGCCATGGTTACAGTCAACTGGTTGAACTTATCATCTCCCATGCTCAAAGCCATGGAAAATCACTGTTCAACAGCCTCCTCATGAGAAGCAGCCATCCGGAGCATATATGGGCAATCTTCTATCTTTTCCTTATCCAGAGGCATTTCAAGGAACCAGTCCACTCACTGATTCCCTGGTCTTTGCCATTGTCGTTGGCTCTACTTTTGTAGAACTATCTTCAACATATTATACTTTCCTCAAAAGTTCCCATGAACCCAAAATATTTCAATTGACCATATGCTAAACAAATAAATAAATAAAGTCATAGGGTTAAACACAGTAGCTCACTTTGATTTTTCAAATAGACAAGCTTCAGTCTTTACAATGAAGCATCTCTACAATAAAGCACCACTTCTGAATTAATGGCTCTAGTGTTTAACACTGAGGAAGCACTGCAAAGCAGCAAGTACTATTTTCAAATATGAAAATATTTTCATACCATAGCCCTCTATAGTATTATTAATATTAAAGCTTTTTAAAATGCTGAATATAATAGTATATGCATTTTGCTTGAAGTAAGTAATGCATCATCATTATTATTTCTATGTATGATACATTATGTTTTGCTATCATTTGAAAGGAGTACTTTATAAATGTTTCCATCTGACTTTGAGGAAAAAGAAATAACCTTCATCATAGATTTAAAAAAGGATGAACTGATTGCAAATATCTGGGAAGCAGGAAGTCAAAACAGTTATATATGTATAGCTATCCCAGGTATGTATGATGATCAATATTATTGACGTTCAGGGTGATTACAAGCTGTGAAAAAGTAGTCAGCAGCAAAGAATAGCTAAAATGTGACATTCCTTAGGTAGTACAGCACAGATAGATAGATATTTCAGCGCAGTTTATAGCTTATAGTATTAATTTATTATTAAAAATATTAAGACTGGCACAGATATGTTGATAATTCTTAATCTACACACACACACACACACACACACACACACACACACACACAGTGGAATTAGCTGTTCACTAAGCTTTTCAATAGATATTAGGACTTATTATTTATCTCAGCCAATACAATTTTACAATTTTCAAAGGTGTTTTTGATGCAAGAGATTTGGGGGATAAAATTTCTTTTCACCGAAATCTCAGTGCTGCCATTATTATAAACTGAAAAGAGACTTTAAATGTACTAACTTGTCCAGTTTTGTAAGGTTACTTTAGATTATAGAAGCTTGAAATATATGAATTGATGTGGTGACTTATTCTACTACCAGTTGTATTGACTCTTGCCATAATAGCTAATATTAGCTATGTGAAGGGAAATGAGTGGCAAATATGAACAAATTTTAGTATATTGTTTTACGTTATTGTTTTAGATTATATTATTTTGAAGAGTTTTTTGTGTTTTTTCTCTTAAGAAGAAAGTGGTTTACTACACATGAAAGTGTATTTTCTCAGTTTACATATTTTAATAGGTATTATAAATAACAATATTCTGTTTTAGGATAAGATGATTTCCTGATCCAAGAACAAAAATTATTGAATGGTAATGTTCATTGGATTTTATAGAAATATCAGTGAAAACTGATTACACCTAAGTCTATTTTTCTTCAAGCTATGAATTGGGGTTAGTTGCATAAGAGTTTGAATGCAGTAATGGACTGGAGGAAGATTAGTAATAGTAACATGACTACCTCAGAAAAGAATTAATAATCTATTTAGGAGTAGATTAACAATGTTATAATTCCAAGTCACATTCTAACATGCGGTAAATTATAGCTTTGTATGACCCATATGCTCTCTTGATTTACTGAAAAAGGCTCTAATGTTGGGAAAGAGTGGAGAAGAAGAGGAGATGGTGCAAGCTTTACTCGAATTAATTGGTCGTAAATTCGCAATTTTCTTCTCTTCCCGCCTCCCCTTTGTGTCCCACGTAAAAAAGTGCCAGTAAAACACACAGACACACACAAACACATTACTTACAATAATAAAATTACTTACAAATTACAATAATTTTGAATTCCTCCCCCCTCCCTCCGACCCACATATCTTTTCCAGCTGTTTCACAGAGGATTTCAACTCTCTTGTCTGCCATGATGAAAATGTAAAAAAGGTAAAAAGAAAAAGGCAAGAGCTGCTGAAGTAAGGATGGATTAGCTGCTGCCAGAGCATCCAATGGATGACTCTGCTTAACTGTTTTAAAAAAGCCTCTAAAAAAGTGCCCTCTACAGGAGGAGGCGAGAGAACCACGTGCCTCATCTACATAAGGAATTTTTCACCTTTTAACCCTTGCTTAACTCTGTTTAAGTGATCATAAAGATAGACTAAATGAGGCACATGGTTCTTTCGCCTCCTCCTGCAGAAGGCATTTTTTAAGAGGCTTTTTTAAATAGTTAAGCACTAAGCAGAGTCATCCACTGTAACTCTGGCAGCAACTACCTCAGCCTTTTTCCTTTTAATTATTTTTCTTTTCATGATGACAGTGGTGAGGCCCTGCCTCCCCTGCCTTCCCTGACTGCACGTCACTGTTGTCATGGAGAAAATCTATTGTATGTGGTTGCCAGGAGTTGATTCCATGTAAATCAAAGAGCAATTATTATCATACACACAGAAAAAAGTTTTATTCTTTCCCTCTGTTGTAGGCCATGTCATGGCTCTTTTGTAAAATGTCCACTCCATTATTTCCAACAGGAACCTACAACATTCTGAAACCAACCAGTTATTTCCACTATGTTAGAAATTGCAAGCCAAAGAGAAGATTATAGTCAATTGAACATAATTATTATATATTTTCAATTATTATTCAGCCACAACTATCTGTGATTAGTATAATCTTATTCAATCCCAATAGATATCTTTTTAAAAAAATGCACAATAGTGGAAATCTTATAGATAATTTGCACCTAAACATTGTCACCAAGGAGTGAAGAGGATAACTGAAAGATATTTTCCATTTTTTGGGATGTTCTTTTCTTTATTCTTCCAGTATAATTTGTATTTTGAAATTTTAGATTTCTGAAATAAATATGTTTTCAATAAATCTATTTCCTATCCCTAAATACTGAATTGAATCCAAGTAACATTTTGATACCTTGTTCAACAAGTTCAATTTTCTGTTCAATACAGAGCAAAGCAATGGATTCCCAATTTGGAATTTCAAAACAATGGAAAAATGAACTTGCAGAATTGTTAGAAAGAAAGAAAAATAAATTGTGAGTAGAACATTAATCTTTTTTTAAACTTATTTCCGAGGTAGCTCTATAAACTATGCTATATTTACTCAAGTAAGCTTCTGGGTGTTTTGCACTGCAACAGTGACACACTAAGTATTAGAATGCAAGGTAATTGCTCTAACTCAATACATTTTATAGGTAATATGTGATATTTTCAAGGTTAATATTAAACTTAGATTTTTAGCACTTTTTATCCTGATTATATAAACCATGTAGCATATATGATTTGTTGCAATCTTTCTTATACTGAAATCTTGAAACAATTCCAATTGGCTATCACATTTTCCCTACTAGATTAATTTAAATGTTCTATCAATTCTACATAAAAGTATTTAAAAGGTGTTTTATGGGCTTCAGGTTTTCCTCAATATTTTTATATTATGTTGGTAATTATATATAAAAATATATTAAACAACACATTTATATCCTAACAATCTGTAATGCCCATCTTGCTAATTAGTTCATAACTGGTAATATAACACTCAAATCTCTTCTGAATTAATGCTTATGCTATAGGTTGGGTTTTTTTTCCCAGATGAAAACTACACTTTTTTACCTTATGGCTTTAGCAGAATAATGCCCGAATGCTCATATGTTAAATACTCTTTCCTGGGACTGGGAAGGTGTTCTGACACACACACACACACACACGTCACCGTCCAGAAACGAAAGCCAAAAACAAACGTAAAGAAGAATACTTTTAATCAGTCCAGACTCTCGTTGGCTGCAAGCCCAAAATAAACAAAGAGATAAGCACTCCAGCAGCAAGTCCTACAAACCTAGGCAGCAAATGCAAACAAACTCTGACAGCAATCCAACTTGCCAAGTTTGTTTTTCTTAATCGTGAACGTTGACTTCTGCAAAAGGGCGTGGCACAAGAAGTCTCTTTTATAATCAGGAGAGGATCTTAATAAGCATCAGCTGAGCGTAATCATCTCATATAATTACGCAGTTGTTCTTGCCGCCAAGTAGCCCTTCGACAGCGTGCATCCCGAAACAACTCACAAGTGTTTTCTGGATCACTCTCTCTGACCCAAGGCTCTGGTGCTACCTGGTGGCCAACCAGTCTCTCCTCGCCCTGCTCGGAGTCGGCACCCTGTCCAGAGTCCTCCACCTCCTCCAAGGCCAACTCATAAGACCCCTTGCTGTCAGAGTCTGGCGGCAGCTCAACGGCTCCTGCAAGAGCCAAGGTGGCGCAGTGGTTAAATGCAGCACTGCAGGCTACTGCTAGATCAGCAGGTCAGCGGTTCAAATCTCACCGGCTCAGGGTTGACTCAGCCTTCCATCCTTCCGAGGTGGGTAAAATGAGGACCCAGATTGTTGGGGGCAATATGCTGACTCTCTGTAAACCGCTTAGAGAGGCCTGAAAGGCCTATGAAGCGGTATATAAGTCTACTGCTATTGCTATTGCTATTGCTATATTGCTATTGCTATTGCTATTGCTATTGCTATTGCTATTGCTGCGCCATAACACAAGGGTAAATAAAAAAATGCAATTAACATGTTCATGATTCTATGTGTGCTCCTGTGGCATCTGTTACATGATTCTATATTTAAAAAAGGAAGGTCAAATATTTGCCCCCCTTTTAAAATAAGTTTTTATCTGATAACCAATGGTCAGGATTTTAGAATCCGTAATCCAAAATCTACACACAATTCTTATTTTCAGGTTAAGAGGATGTAAGTAAGTATGATGAATATGTAGCACCCTTAGCCCTACTATAATGACTAAAATTGTGTTCATTGTTAGTTCATTGTCTGCTATCATTGATTTATGGAGTTATTCATAGGAAGAAGCTATTCCTGAATAAATGTAATGCATAATAATTGCTGAGAACTGCATATATCTATGATCCTGGTGAAAATTTTGTACTTTTGTATAAAAACAGGCTAGATCAGAAATTTACTTTTTACCTATTTACATATAACTTTTAATTTCCAAGACTTTATACATAATCCATAGAATATTGTAAGTCTACTTTACTGACCTGTGTATTGGAGAGGCTCATGATGTGAGGATCCAAGAAGTAACTTATGGCATCATAAATTTGATTGCCTTCCCCCTCAAGGCCAGGCTGGTGCTAACATTGGCTGCTAGATAGATATAGAAATTTCTACTCTTGCATTTAGAACATAGAGTCCTTAATGGCAAAAATATTTTTGCCCCTTCTCTGTTTTTCTTTTGGTCAGGATCTCTTTTATTATTATATATTTCAACAATTTTATTTTGATTGATTAGAAGATGACTTAAAGTAAAATTTAAAAAGAAAAAAAACAGCAACAAGAATGTTCCTTGTGTAAGCATATTTATAGTTATTTTCATATTTGACAGGTGGGAAATATGTAATAAACATACCTCCTCTGTAGGAGAGAGACTGATTGAAGCAGGGGGAGGAATCAAATGGGGGAAAGTCTGACAAATGCATTGGGAAGAGAAGGGATTGCTGATTATAATTTGAGGCAGTTGTCCTGACTTTTGACCTTAATAAACAGGCTCCATTGAAGTTGTAACTCAAGGACTATCTGTACATCACAAAAGCTATTTATCTTGGCCTTTTCAACAGTAAGAATAAAAATATTCATGTCTTTCCAATTATAACTCTCAGCAACTAATAATTAACCATTATAAATATACAAAACATAATCTCCCACACCCCAATTTATAACCATTGCTTATTAACCAAGATTCCATAGCACTGCCTTATCAAGTATACATGTCCGGACTCCTTTCCCATCCTTGCTCAGTGCTTGGGGGCAAAACTAGGTTTTCATAGCCTTTGATAAGACCAAGAGACAAAGTAATAATTACTTTTAATGTCCTTACATTGTCTTTAACAAGTATCTAATATAGTATAGATCTTTTTCCAAGAATAATTGGCAGTTTCTCAAAATATCCATGCAATGAATTAGTCATATATTATTGGCTGACAAGAAAAAAGTCTCTACCTCATAGCACTGATGAAAGAGTAAGGAACCAATGAATTAGCAGTCCTTAATATGTCAGTAGAGAATACAAAAAATACATATCTTTGCTTCATGGTTAAATGGATGAGAAAGAGAACAACTAACCTGCTACTAAAACATGATTTTTTTAAAATATATTTGTTCCATTAGGAACTACTTATCTGGGTGCTGATTAATGGTGTTTCCTTCTTAGCTTTTTTATTGTCTCTTTTGACTCAAGCAGTAAATCTAATCAAGCAGTAAGCCTAATCAAGGATTAGAGAGAGCTTCTAGCACTCCCTTATAGCCCTGAAGATGTAACTTACTTGAGTAATAAAAAAGTCTACAAGAAAACAAACAACGCTCAGAGACTACCAAGGGCTCCATAGTTTAACCATGACCTACATATATTCTCCTCTATTGATACACACAAAATTATACTACAGATCTTCTGGCTATGATGGCTATCTACTACTGAAGCAAGAGCTGCAGCCTGATTATCTTCTCAAATAGGGAAGTTGGAAGCAGAATGAAAGTTGTATAGTACAGTCATGTCCAGCAATTGCTTCTTGACAAACAATGAGATACCACTTTCCTAAGCCTCAATGGAGCTATTAATTCTCTCAGGATAAAACTGTATGACATCTGCCAAAAATTCTTAGTTAACAGGAGGGACATATTTATAACACACAGGTGGTCAATTTTACAATTTTAAGAACTTTGTACACCAATTAATCCCAGATAATCAGGCCAAAATAAATGACAGTCACCTCTACAGAACCTGCTTCAAAGCCAGAATTTAATGGAGTAAATTCAAGCTATTATTTTGTTATTTTGAAGTCATTGCTTGTTTTGGAAGGACAGATTTTTATAGGGGTAAATTAGCTAGCGAAATGCCCCCATTTCAGTGGTGAGATTTCAGGACATTTTGGATGGTTTGAGAGGTTTTAAGGTTGATGTGTTCCCATCCTTAAACATCAGAAAGAAGACCCAAATGATACCACCCCAACACAGCTATTTTGCTGTCAAGACTTTGTTAATATATCCTTATAAAATTTAATTGGGCAAAAATTGTGTGTCACAACCTATGACCTATAAGTTACCCTATCTTAAAATAAGCATGTGCTAAAAACTAAAGTGAAGATCACTTTAAAGAAATATATTTCAAGTTGTGCTTCACAAACAAATGGAGTCTAAAGTATGGCCTTCAAGAGAAAAAAAAGGTATGAGAAAAGAATTGAAAAATCAATCTACAACTTAGTTGTTTTAAAAAAAACCAAAGGACGAGAATAGGAAGACAGGGTTGCTGCATCAATAAACTAAGGAGAATTGGTTTAATGTTAGCAAATTATCATTAACAAATTATACAAGGTATGAAATCTTATAATTCCCTTGTTTTTGAAATATGTTCTATTTCAAAAAGAAGTAATGAAGTCAGGGGAAAATGCTGTACACAATGATGGAGGGAAAAAAGTTATGCCTTATCTGTTCAATGACTTGCTCTTTACAGGTGGTTGGTTAGAAAATTAGTATCTATTATTTTCAGCAGTAATAAATCCTAATATCTGAAGAAAGAAAGAAGAGATGGATTGCCAAATCATTGCTACTTGCCATAGTATAATGAAGATTCATCTTTATGATGAACAATTTAGTCTGCATACTAAATTGCATACCAAACAACTACAGTATTCCAGTAATAATTAAAGTAATATCATTTCATTTTTTAAAAATAGTTTGTCGGCAATGACAAAAATATACATAAGAGCAGAACAATGATGAAAGCCATCTTGAATGCATTTGGGTCAATATAAAAGGAAAGAAATAATGACATTGCCATAGTTGTATATTCAACTAAACTGAGGAAATAGATTAACTTAGGGGGATTTTAAATACCCATGGAGGATACCCACTTTATGAAGAAAAGTTGATTCAGATCGATAGGGATTGTAGCTTCATACAAGTCTCCATACACCAAATTATATCATCAATATATGATATACTTTGTTCTGATTTCATGGTAAAGCTGGATTCTCATTTTTAAGGATTGTAAATACTGGATCTTTACATTGTCAGGCATCATGTTAATGTATGTCTCTTTCCTTTTTTTATTCTGGGAATTTTACTTGATTTGTTTCAGAAATTTTAAACTGCCTAGGCACTTAAGAACTAACTATAATTTATACACACACATACAACAAACAATTATAATCACGATTACAAAGATCACATTAACACTGTACATTTGTACAATGAAACTTGCTATTTAAAAAAATAGTTATTTGTTTGTTGTTATGGCATATACCCGTAACAGGAAATCACTAAGCAGAGAGGAAGTGGTTCATCATTGATTATTTTAGGTACTGGTTGCTTTTTCAATCTTGTTTCAAGCTTTCATGACCAAGCAATTGCTCAAATGAGATTATTTGTTGAATATTATGAAGTCAGACATGATTTATACATTCTTGGACTATACAGCTTAATTAGAAACAATCACAAAATGAGTTTCTCTTTTAATCATAAAATAAGTGATATAATATTCCATGTTCCTGGTTTGTTTTGTTTGTGATTATTTAGTCTTGTTAGAGAAATTAAAATACTTGTCCAAAGAATTGAAAAATGTATCTTATCTTTTAAGCCTTTGCTGAAAAAGTCCATACATCTAAACATTTGTTATCAATTCAAGGGAAAACACACTTTAAATTTACCCTTAACACAATAAAAGAACAAAGAAAAAACAAACATATGGACAATGGATTCCATTTGATTTTTATGACAAACATACCAGTAGATAAGGAAACTTTATGTCTTGCTCAACATGAATCAATTATTCCAATGAGATTTTTTTTAACATGAAAATTGAACCATGCCTTTCATCACTTTGCAACTGTTGCTCAAATTTACATGTTCTCTGCCATCTGAAAAAGACTGATCTTGGGAAACAAACTGAAAATCAATTGGCAACAAAAGCTCCTAAAGACTTCAGTGAGATCAGCCTCATTTCAGGCATCCTCTGAGCAGAATTTTTGTGACATTCCAACTGATGTTAAAAACAGAAACGGTTCTCCTGGGTCCACTCTACCAGGTTTTAATTTCAATAAGCCCCCAAAAAACAAATGGTTTATCAAACAAGACAAATGAAAGAAAATGCAATCCAAAAAGATTAGTGCTTAGATACAACTGAAATAGATTAAAGTGTCTTCACATTTTTTAAGCAAAAAGGAACGTTTTTAAACACTTGAAGATAACTAATTATCACCTCAGGGGATGGGAAGAATGTGCAAACTATTCTATCATTTGAGACTCCAGATCTTTTTCTTTAAAATGAATTAAACACTTTCTAGGCCAAATAAAAATATGAGCTGTTGATGACATAAGAAAGATATAATTAGTATGGCACTGTAGGGGTACTAAGTTGCTATTCATGCCCTCCTGTATTTACATTCCTCTAGTGAATGTTGCCGCATCTTGTTTTATTGTTCTTTCTGTGGGTATTTTCTTTCTATATTATGCTTTCTAGTGAAAGTCATTCTTTTGCTCTGCTTTGCTTAATTAAGGTTTTCAGCTTCTTTCTCATTTGTGTGTTTATTGCTTTTCAATGCACAAAAGTCCTGCTCACATTTTAGTGTGGAATAGCATTAAGTGCTTTGGGAGTATAATTTAATGCAAAGCAACCTATTGAGTTTTTATTTTCCCATTATATGTAGGATTGCCTTCACAAGGTAAGATTGTCATGTGTCTATTCTACATCACTTTATAGCAAAGTAAGAGAACCCACGGAGCTTGACACAGCATAAAGTCAGGCATATTCACTTATATTCCTTAAATATAATTTCTTTTTTAACATAGATACTTTGCTAATGGATTGCCCTCAGTGAATTCATATGACAGCCAGAATAACCTGTGTTTACTTCAGCATACACACACAAATCATGCATACACAAATACACATAATTGGAATGATGCAAGGAAAAGTAACATAGCACTCTAGAAATGTAAAATATTACATGAATTAGTTAAAAGACAATTTTTGCTTTCTTTGGTTTATTTTCAAATCTAGATTCTTCTATTGTGAATCGCAATTCATCAGCAAACCTATTGATAAAAAAGAAGAAGAAACCAAGATTACTCAAGAGCTACTTCAAATATTTTTGCTATTTTAGATCAATCATATCTTTAAAAACATGACACTTTTGATATCATAGACGAAGACAAAGTTGATTTTATGAATAAAATATATCCATGGCATGTTTTCTTCAATTGGAAGAATATCACTGTTGAATATTAGAAATCATGATGAATAAATGTCACCTTTTTATGTCTGGAGAAAAACTAGAAGGCACTGGCCCATAAAATATAATTTGCTTGTTTTGACAAATAAGCTTCACTACCCGAAAGAATTGCTGGCAACAATGAAAAACAACACATTTATACTTAAAGAATTAGATGAATGATTCAGAGAAACCCTGTTGACTTAAAAGTCTAGCAATCATTTTATTCCAAATTAGAATTATGGAGGAAACCTTAATATGATTAAACTTTATTTCTTCCTGTAAAATTCTATTTAGATTTTTTTACAGGAAGGAGGACAATGCAATGCTTTCACTTCTTAATATAAGAATCTGTATCAAGTCATTTTACATCTTATAAATTCCATTCAGACATGAAAAAGCTGTAAAGCTATGTGCATGGTCATGTCTTCTCATGGAAATCAGTGTAACACTGATAGCTACAGTTAGAGAAGAATTCTCTTTTCATTATTATTTGTTTTGATTACTCAGTTTAAGAAAGAAAATAAACTCAGTTTAAAGGAATTATTCTTGTCTTATTAGTGCCTCTTTAAATAAGTGATTTATTTCTTTATGCATAACCAAGTCTTCCATTATTGTTAGCTGATAATAGAGATTAGGTATACAGTGGAAAGAAATGAGAAAGTAAAATCAGTTATTTTAGGAACAACAACATAGCCTCCTTCTTTATTTCTCAAACATTTAAATAGTATTCAAATGCCATTAAGATATTTTTAAGGAACATTGTCATTATTGAACATTTTGGTAAGGCATTCTGTTAGCCTAATTTGTGTTAGGGGACACAGGTCTAATTCTAAAGACTCTAATTAGAAATACCTAGGTCTAAATTAAATTTGTGTAGTTCAATATGAGCCATTGTTTATGGTTAGAAATACAGCTACATTAGAAGCCAGCACCACTTACAGCAAATACGACCAAACTATTGTGGCAGATCTGATAAAAGCACTAGATTGCACCTTGCTGCCTCTCTCTTCCTCTCTCTTTGGTTTATCTTTCTTTTCCCAAGAAGAGATTGGAGGGGGGGGGGTCAGTCAGCTTTTAATGTGCTGAAAACATACTTACATATAGAAAATTGAAGTAGGAATCATACAGATAATTAGACTGGCTATTCTTTTAGAGGTAAACATTACTTTTGTTTTGCCATTTAGACTGAGAGATACCACAACTTGGTTCTAGCTTTCAACAGCTAGACTATCCTAATTCAGTTTCAAACAGCTGCAAAATACTACTGCTATTCAAAGGAGTGCCATGCTCCTCTGCAGAGGCCATTGCAAGCTGGACTGCTAAATGAATTCAATTTTCAGCAGGATATCAAAGTGAAAAGGTGTGGTTTTCTGTCTTGATCCCCTAAAAAGGAAGCACTAAGATGGGTCACTATATTTCAGCTGACTTCTTGCCTTTGCTTTTCTTCACTGGAAGAATGAGAATAAGATACCTGAAAGACTTTCAATATAGCTACTTTCACTTGGCACAAACAAGCTGAGACTTGTTAAATAAACTTGTTATTATTTTACAAAATAAAATAAAATTTCTCAAACTACACTGATATGATCAGCGCACCAAATTACCAATAAATTATAAGTCTATAGTGACATTGTTAGGGAACTTTCTTCTTTATGTTTCCTCCCCACCCCCACCAGAGTATGACATGGCTACTGATTTGATTAAGGCATACTAAAGTAGAGTGTATATATTTTTTTCATGGGAACCTTTTTACTAATAGTCATAATGTGATTACAAAATGAGATACCACATTTTTGCATTTATCAGGGCTAGTCTTCAAAATAATTTTAGGAATACATACTGACATATGTACTGTATCATATATGTGTAATATAAACAACACATCATATATTTATTTTGGCTGTGTAAACTGGCAATGACAACAACAACCTGCTCTCAGTAGCAGTAATATTAATCTAGCATTATGAGGCTGTCACATTAGCAAATGATCATTCAGAAATTTGCAAATGACCTTCATGCTAACACAACAACACCCACTGCTGTAGTTGTAAATCAGACCTTGATGCCTGAATAGAAATAGAAGCTATGTTACTTTTCTGCTATGGAAAGCAACGAAGGCAGAAATGTCATTGTCTGTTGCACGAAGCTATTATAAAGCCCATAAATACTAGTCAAATTGAATTATACTAAATGTGATGCTGGTGCAAAATAGTGGACAAATAACCCATACACCATGCTAAGGCCAATAGAGTAATAAGGGAGTTCTCATCTGTCAGCAGAATTCTACTTGTATGATATATTACAGTGAGCAGTTTCAATGCAGCATCCATCTATATTATAGGGTATTCTGCTGTGAAGCAACATTTTGTCATCAGCAATGGATATCCCCTACAATTTGGTTTTATAAAAAATGTGGAAGGCTTTCATTTTAATTTATTAACAGGTATGATAAAATGTTATGTATATATTCCAGATTTTTACTAGCCTTGCTAGCAATCATTTTGTAGACTGTCATCATTATCATAGTTAATGTTCATTTAAGTGATTCGTTCTCTTCTTCCGTCTGTCCCAAGAATTCTTGGAGACAAAGAGAAATGAATGAAACAGCTGATCATGAAATGTATTTAAATAGGAGTAGCTCAGGTTAGTAGTTGGGCTGTTGGTCTGAGCTCTGAGCTTGGCAATTTCGTTACAAATATTTCATCATCATTCAAGGAGACATTTTCAGTGTGCTTGGAGACTGACAATGTCTCCTTGAATGGTGACAAAATGTTTGCAACCAAACTGTCGTGCTCAGACCTCAGACAAACAGACCATAGCTGACCATTTCATCAGAAATAAAAGCATTAGTATATGGGAGTGCACTAAAGAACTACCAGATTCAGCTGCAGAAATCCAGAGGACCACAAAATGGAAGCAAAAAGTTGCAGTTTTCAATACATTTTTGCTGTCATCTACAGCCCATCTGGATATTTGCCTTCGAGCTCTGAAACACCTAAGTATTTATTTATCAAAATTGTAAACTGCCTAATTTTAAAAGCCTCAGGCTGATTTTAAATATTCATGCCAAAAGAGAAAAAATAAATAATACAATTTGAGTTAAAGTATATTCAATAAAACAAAACTCAAAAACAATTCATTACATAAATTAGGGCAATGACAAGAAATTGATCAAATTCTAAAATAATGTTTTGTTTTGTGTGAAATAAAATGTTATTAGTATGTAATTTAGCATATGATTAAGATACAATTAAAAGGGGAAATTAACATGACTTTCTCAGGTGACAAAGTGATGCTAATATGGGCAGAGTTTATCTGTTTGGGAAGAATATTCCATAAAGATGCCACTTTGGAAAAGGCTATTTTCCTTGTAGTGATTATCCCCAAATCCTTTACTGGAGAGATCTGGAGGAAAGTTTCTTTAGAAATCCTTAATGTCTGGATAGTTACATATGCAAGAAAGTCCTCCTTCATGTAACGTATTTCCAAGACTTTAAAAGTCAAAATCTGTTATTTGGGCTCAGAAATGGACTGGCAGAAAATGTAAATAGTGAAGTAGCAACATGATATGTTTATATAGACCAATCCAATCGAGCAGCCTCAAGATTCCAGACCATTTTCAAAGGCACTCCTACTTAGAATGCATTGTAATTATTTAATTAGATTGTGAATAAGCGGCCAAGGATGTCTCTGATTAGGTAAGGTCACAACTGGTAAATCAGCTGAAGCTGATAAAAGCACCCATGATAGCAATGTTCCAAAATTTGTGGGCCTGATCCAAACAAGAGGGGGGGGGGGGTCAACCTATATTCTAAAACACCTGAAGGAAAGAAATGGTGAATGGAAATTAATCAAGGAAAGAATCAACCTAGAATTAAGAAAATTTCCTGAGAGTTAGAACAATTAATTAGTGGAATGACTTAGCTCCAGAACCTATGGGTGGTCCAACACTGGAGCTTTTAAAGAAGAGATTCGACAACTATTTCTCTGAAATGTTTTAGAATTTCCTGTTTGAGGTTAAACTAGAAGACCTCCAAGGCTCCTTCCAACTCTGTTATTCTGTTAATGCCACCTATAAGTCTTCTGACAGTGATGGACCACCTGCAGACTATGAACCTTTAGGGTATGTGTGAACACCTCCAGAACCAGCAAAGCACCATTCAGCTTTATATGTACAGTACATCAACAAATTATAATCTTATCTGACAATGGTGACAGCATATAAAGAGAATTTATATAAAATGTTTTATAGATGGCACATGACACCTGGAAGATTAACTAAAATGTTTAAGGATAAATCAGCTAAATGTTGGAAATGTCACCAATTGCCAGGAACGTATTATCATATGTGGTGGATGTGTAGGGATGCAAAAAGCTATTGGATTAAAATACAAACATGGTTAGAGAAAATGATACATAAACCTGTAGAGTTTAAGCCAGAGATATTTTTATTTGGTATTCTACAAAGATAAATACAGCAAAGAAGATTCATATTTTATTGTACAAATAATAACAGCAGCCAGAATTGTATTTGCACAAAACTGGAAAGCAGATAAAATCCCATCGGAATGAGAAGTAATAAAGATATTAGATTGTGTTGAAATGACCAGGTTGACATTGAGAATAAAGGACAAAGAGGAATCAGTGCACTATAGGACATGGGTGTGATTTTATGAGTGGCTTTAAAAAAGATGTAAATAGAAAGAAAAAGGAACAAAACATGAAATATGTATCTCAGATAACATTATTAATATAGGGGGAGGGGAAATAAGAAAATATTAAAATGTAAATACACAGGTGGAAAAATGATATGAACTGACATATGTTAAATAACAGTTATAAGAATGTATATCTAAGAATGAATTTGAAAGGAAAAATAAAACACTTTTTACAATAAAAAGATAAATTATAATCTTATTTTATGTTCTCATCCAAGAAAGTTCTTCAGTTCTGACTATCAGAACTGAATGGATGAGAAGTGAAGCCTCTTCAAGGAAAAACAAAGAAAATTCAGTTAGCTCTTGAAAAAGCACCTTTGGGATGACTGGCCTAAGGTCACCCAGCTGACTAATTACCTAAAATGGGAACTAAAACTTGTAGTTTCCTTGTTTTTTGGCCTGATGCCTTAATCTTTGTCCCAACTGATTCTCTTGGTTTTAATTTGGAAAATAAATACAGTAAGTAGCATTCAGTCATCTGACATTATAGAATTATTTAGTTTCACAACTTCAGGACTTGTTAAAATAGATAATTTTGTTATGAGTGGAATAATCACAGCCGCATCTGTCAAATGTACCTGGATGTTAGCTACCCAGTTTTTTACTTCCTGACTTTAACACACAGCCTAACAAGTAGCAAATGTCTCCCCCAAAAAAGGCAGGCATCACTTTTTAAGAGAAAATTGCACATTATTAATAGGGAGCCTGCTGCGTGGGTAAACTTAAAGTTCAGATGGCTGATCTGCATGATCAAAAACACTGCATGAGTGAATCCAATTTAGAGCTAAGCTTTAAAAAGGAGGGTTTTTAATTATTTTTCAGGCATTGTTTTAAAAGAGTGCAAAGTTATTCACCAGTGAGAAATAGTAATATGCCCTTAAAGTAATATTTTCTCAGCATGTAAACTAGATCTTAAGGCTATGAAGGCATATCTGTCAAGCACACCTCCTTCAGCAACCAAGAAAGAAACCTCTCAACTCCATTGTTTGTGGAATTAAAAGTACTTTTACTGGTTATGAAAAGATAGCAATGAAGTAAAGCAAGTCTGAGGCAGAAAAGCGCAAAATCATACATATCAAACTTTTCCCCAGCCTTCGCCTTCCAACAACCCCCACCCCATTGCCCAATCTGCAACTCCCTTAGGTGTCATGTGGGTTGCATCTCCAAGAAGTATCATCAGGTTGGTATGCAGAACAGTTGGCCTTGGCCAGGTCCAAACATCGGCCATCAGCATGTGCAGAAGATGGTGAGAATAAAACTCCCTTTTTGACTAACCCTCCTGTAGCAATTTTTCCCATCCCAAATACCATGCCCTCCCCCCCCGGTTTCCATGGCAGCCGAAAGCAAGCAAGCGAAGCAGAGGCTGACCATATCATTGTAACTGTCTTATTCAGTAAAAGCCCCCACAACTGTTCTAGATCTTCATAGAACTCTTCACAAGAAAATCCTTTTAAAAACTTTCAAAACAGAGGTGGAAAATGGGAAAGAATAAAAAGATGCATGTTTTCAACATTAAGAGGATTTGTGGAGAAGGGATCTTTCTATCTCCCCAACCCATATTTTGAAGGCCAAACATTTGGTCCAGCCTATTTCAAATTCCCTGTTCTACAAAACAAAAACAACCTTGCTTTGATGAAAAATGAGAGTTGCTTTAAGGACTATAATTTTTACAGTCAGCATATATATTTGTGTGCTTTGCTTAGTTTTTGTAATTAAAACTGATTTTTACAAATGCCCTATAGCACTTTTTCTAGACTTTCTCAAGCCAATTAAGAAACTAATTCTCAAACTAATTAAGAAAATGGAGCAAGCTAGTTACTTCAAGGCTAGTTCTACAGGTCATGTTGCAAGGATTTGTGTACAAAGCTCCAGTTTTATCATTAGTTCTGATCATGAATAATAATACAAATCCTTGTAGTCTTTTATATTTAACTACTGTATGCAGCTTTATCCCTTAATATAGGACTACCAAATCTGTGATAAAAAATAACTAAAAGACTAGAAGTAGTTAGAAACTCTTTTTTGCAATACAGATTTAAATACAAATGGCAGCTAGGAATTGTAGTGTAGTGTATTATATATGAGGTTATACAATATAATAATTCACCTTGGAATCAAAATCTAAGAGAAATATATAAATTTAAACTGAGTTTCACAAACAATGGATTAACTTAAATATCTGCCTGGAATAGAAGATAACATAAGCATGTAGGCTGCCATCAAAGATTACTCAGTATTTTAGAACTATTTGTTGTCTTTCAGTTCAATCTATTTTACATGTAGATTGAGCAAAAATTAAAAGAAAAGGTATAAGTGTAAACCTATGCAATAAAATAAAGAAGAAAAGAAACAACCAAATGTTGGAAGAAATGTCCTTCTGGGTTCGGCTCCAAGTGGGAAAAAAGACACTGGAGATATGGAGGCTGCTTGGAAAGATGGTTTAATGATGGACAGGACTACATGGCTTGAGTCCTGAACAGAAAAGATGATCACATGCTTCAATGTTGGGTGGAGAAGAAGAGAAGGAAGGGCTAAGATGCTAAAAGTCCTTGGTTTTATGCCCTCTCTGGCCTTTGATCTTGATCTTGTATTCTGATTGGTTGTCAGATTCCCATGGAGCCATCAGGGGCAACTCTTTGGCTGTGTTTTGAATCCAGGTTTGGTTCATTTCATTTTATTTATTGGATTTCTATGCCACCCAATCCCGGAGGACTCCGGGCAGCTTACAGAAATGAAAAAAAAATTAAAAGAATTATTAAAAACAACGGGACACAACAAAGCTAAAAAGGACCACAACAGACACCCAATCAGGAGGGGGCTGGACCTCAATCAAGGGGTCAACAGCCCCAAGCCTGCCAGAAAAGCCAGGTTTTAATGTCTTTGTGAAAGGCCATGAGAGTGGGAAGGGCCCAGATCTCTTGGGGCAGCTCATTCTATAGGGCCGGAGCGGCAACAGAGAAGGCCCTATTCCTAGGCGCCGCCAGCTGGCATTGTCCCGCTGAAGGCACCCGGAGAAGGCCCATCCTGTGCGATCTTATTGGTCTGAGGGAGGTATGTGGCAGAAGACGGTCTCGGAGATACCCAGGTCCTAGGCCATGTAGGGCTTTAAAGGTGATAACCAGCACCTTGAATCGTGCTCGGAGACCAATGGGCAGCTAGTGCAGCTCACGGAGGATAGGTGTGATGTGGGTGTACCTTGGCACACCCAGTATTGCTCATGCGGCTGCATTCTGGACTAATTGCAGTCTCCGAACACTTTTCAGGGGCAGCCCCAAGTAGAGCACATTACAGTAATCCAGTCTTGAGATGACGAGGGCATGAGTGACTGTCTGAAGTGCCTCCTGGTCCAAATAGGGCCGCAATTGGTGCACCAGGTGAACCTGGGCAAAGGCCTCCCTGGTGACAGCCGACAGGTGGTCCTCAAAGGTCAGCTGCGGGTCCAGGAGGACCCCCAAATTGCGAACCCTCTCTGAGGGGGGCAATTTTTCTCCCCCAGGGTTAAGGACGGACTGGATGGACTGTCCTTAGGGGGCAACATCCACAGCCATTCGGTCTTGTCAGGATTGAGTGCAAGTTTGTTCACTCCCATCCAGACCCTAACAGCTTCCAGGCACTGGCACATCACTTTCACCACTTCACTGAGTTGGCACGGGGCGGACAGATACAACTGAGTATCATCCGCATACTGGTGGTACTTGATCCCATGCCGGTGGATGATCTCGCCCAGTGGCTTCATGTAGATGTTAAATAGGAGGGGGGACAGGACTGACCCCTGCGGCACCCCATAATTGAGGGGTATAGGAGTCGACCTCTGTCCTCCAACCAACACCGACTGCGACCTGTCAGAGAGGTAAGAGGAGAACCACCGTAAGATGGTGCCTCCCACTCCCACCTCTTCCAGCCATCGCAGAAGGATACCATGGTCGATGGTATCGAAGGCTGCTGAGAGGTCAAGGAGCACAAGGACAGAGGAGTGCCCTCTGTCTCTGGCCCGCCAGAGATCATCGGTCAGTGCGACCAAAGTGGTTTCGGTGGAGTAACCAGGCCTGAAACCAGACTGAAAAGGGTCTAGATAATCTGCTTCATCCAAGGTCCATCGGAGTTGGAGGGCCACCACCTTCTCAACAACCTTCCCTAAGAAAGGGAGGTTGGAGACAGGATGATAATTTTTTAAAATGGCTGGGTCCAGAGAAGGCTTCTTGAGGAGGGGTCTCACCACCGCCTCCTTAAGAGGCCGTGGAAAAGATCCATCCATCAAGGAGGCGTTCGTAATTCTCTGGAGCCAGCCTCGTGTTACCTCCTTGCTGGTCGAAACCAGCCAGGAGGGACACGGATCCAGTAAACAGGTAGAGGCACTCATCGCTCCCATGGCCTTGTCCACTTCATCAGGGGTGACAAGCTGGAACTAATTCCAGAAAGTCTGAGCAAGACCCTCCTTCGGCATCTCTGCTGGTTCTGTCCGAATGGAGTCCAGGTCTGTCCAAATCTGAGCGATTTTGTCTGACAGAAACTGAGCAAACTCCTCAGCTCGACCCTGCAAGGCATCCCCCGTTTCCCCCCCATTCAGGAGGGAACAGGTTATCCTAAACAGGGCGGCTGGGCGAGATTCTGTGGACACAATAAGAGCGGAAAAATGTGCACATTTTGCCGCCCGTATCGCCACGAGATAAGTCCTAATAAAGGATCTTAGTAGTGTTTGGTCGGATTCGGAGTTACTAGCCCTCCAGCGTCACTCTAGGCATCTCTTTTGGCGCTTCATCTCCTGGAGTTCCTCAGTAAACCAAGGAGCCCTCCTGGATCTACTGCCGCAGAGAGGCCACAAAGGTGCAATCCTATTCAGGGCCCCAGTCGACGCTATGTTCCAAGCGGCGACCAGGGACTCTGCCGGATTGTGGGCAAGAGAGTCAGGTATCTCCCCAAGCTCCTTCTGAAAACCCAACGGGTCCATCAGGTGTCTGTGGCGGAACCACCTAATCAGTTCCACATCCCTGCGGTGGGGGAGTAGCTTCCAGAAATCAACAGGAACTGATCCGACCATGACAAGAGCAAGATATCGATTTCCCTTAACTCGAGATCACGTCTCCACTGCCCTGAGAGAAACACTAGATCAAGCGTGTGTCCCGCTCTATGAGTCGGACCCTGGATTACTTGGGTCAAGTCCATTGCTGTCATGGAAGCCATGAACTCCTGGGCCCCATCAGAGCATTCGCCTAAGGATGGCAGATTAAAGTCCCCCAGTACTAACAGTCTGGGGAACTCAATCGCCAACCCGGCTACCGACTCCAGGAGCACAGGCAGGGCTGTTGTGACGCAGCTAGGAGGTAGGTACGCCAACAGCAAACCCACTTGAACCCCTAGGTCCAACTTCACAAGAAGGGACTCACACCCAACAATCTCCGGAGCAGGGCTCCTGCGAGGAGCTAAAGATTCCCGGATAATAATTGCCACTCCCCCACCCCTTTCTGGTATCGTGGTTGATGGAGCACCTGAAACCCTTCTGGGCACATTTCAGAGAGGGGGACTCCTCCCTCATGGCCCAGCCAGGTCTCAGTAATACATGCCAGGTCTGGCCCCTCATCAAGTATTAAGTCCCAGATGAGGGAAGCTTTCTGGATCACAGACCTGGCATTTAGCAACAGCAACCTGAGACCAGGGCCCTGGCTTCTCCTGCCACCTGGTCCTTGAGTTGAGCTTACAGGGCCAGAACAAGGGATCGCTGTGACGTAGCGAGCCCTCCTTCCCCGGTAATGGCTAGCCCTGTAGCCCCCTTCGTACCTGCCTCTCCCCAACATGACCGGAATGCTCCAGCCCGCCCCCATCCCAGAAGGCCCTTCCCCCCCTCCCACGGCCCACGCTTTGCCCGGCAGGACCCATCTATCACTTATTCTAGGATGAGGGGGTAGGCCTGGGCCCCCCTACCACTTCTGCTTGGGCACTCAGTGGGGGAGGCACCAGGCCACGCCCTCAATCCTCTTAGATGCACTCTCAATCACTCATTCATACATACCCCACTAAAATCCATTAAAACATATAAAAATACAATAGTATAATAAAAAAAATAGTTAAAATTATGTGGGTTCATTCATTCAGCAATCATCCCATACACTGTCCATACAAAAAATTGCACAGATACACAGATACAAAAGGTACCACTCAAGTGGGATAGTGCAGAAAACGTGGTCAGGAACCAGTGATAATAAAAAGGAGGGGAGGGGGGTTGGAGAAAGGAAAGTTGGAGGGGGGGTGAAAGAAAGGGTGTATGGAGGGTTGAAGTGGTATATTGGGTTTGTACTTTGGGGGGTATTGTTGACAGGAATGGCTGTGTTTATTGTTCAATGTTATACGGCCCCGGTTATGCACAGTATATATGTGACTGTATGAAATGAAAATAAAACATATTTACAAAAAAAAAAAACTTTAATAAGTGTGTGTATGTGTGCCTGTGTGTACACACCCATACATTATATTCTGTATATTCATATACACATATACACTACTTTATTGGCTATGTCATCACATAAAAATTCACTTATAATGTATATTACATTATATTGTACATTCAAATAAATAATAAGCAATTCTTAAAAAAAAAAAAAAAGGAGGGAGAGTTCCACAGTCCCTCTCCCCCTTGTAGGTCCGGAGATGCCAGGAAGGGGGGGGAGGGGCAACGGTCCAGAATCCAAAATGGCTGGAGTGGTTGTAGGGGCGGGGAGGGGTAAACACCTGTTGAAATTGGTAATAAGTTCGTAGTCTCATCCCCCCCACCTCATGATGATGACCCAGCTGACCCGAACTGGGGTGCAGTCGCGAAAGGTCTTCTTGAGGAGCAGCAGATGGCAGGTAGTAAATAGAAAGAGAGGGAGGAGGGGAGGCAGGAGGCCTAGAAAGGCTGATGCAACAGCAAAGGCCAACCACCCAGTCCTGGCAAACATGGTTCGTCTGCTCACCGTTCCTCCTCAGGGCACACTCCAGTAACACCAGGTCCAAAGGTCTAACAGTCTGAGTCTGGTTGAGTTCTCAGATGCCATGTGGTGAGTGAGTAAAGGCTGATCATGCCTTAATCTCATCACCTTGGAGCTGAAGGGGAGAACTCTTTATTATGTAAAGGGACTGGCTTGGACATCTTAATAGCCTATTGAAAAAGGGGGATGGGCAGGAAGCTGCAGGGAGCTACTCTGTCTTTAAAACATGTTTCTTCCTTTTCACATCCAGGGAAATGTAATATTCTGCCTTTTCAATATTTCCTAGGATATTTCATTTTTCTGGGAGAGGGCTGGGTGATAACATCCTAAAAAAAGATAAACAAATGTTTAAAAAAACAGTATGATGATATATAAGAAAATATTCTTATATATTCAACTTCAGGCATTGCAAATCTATATGTAAGATGCTGTAACTAAGGATATTGGGGTCTATCAGATTTCACATAGCAATCTGCTTTCTTTCTGTAACGCTCACTTATAACTAGCTAACAGTAGAAGCTTCAGAAATTCTTCCTAGGTAGATTGGTTATTTTATTATAATCAAGAAAGAAATTATATATACATAGTTCGCAGCTCTCAAGTGCATATGCATTTCAGTGTATATAATTGGACCAATTTGTGAAGCAATCAAGCTAACCCTTTTAGGACTTCCCTATGTTATGTTGTAGAATAAAAGTCTGTTTTCAGATTGGCTTTTCTAATTTAAGATAAGAGTCCTTGAATATATAGGAAATAGGTTTGCAATAAACCTATGTGAATCAGCTCTGATTCAACACTAACTGAAAGTGAAAGATTAAAAAAAGTGATTTGATTTAAAAAATTTATTCAAGATACAAGACCAACCTGATTCAGTTCAAAGTGCATTTGGGGTTCAATATTTGATTTTTTAAAAAAAAATCAAATTGTAAGTCCATGAGGTAATTAAAAATGTCTTAAGCTACTTCTTATTTTTTCCCCTAGAAGAGAAATATAACGATATAGCATGAATAATATCCATTCGAGGACATTAGCAGCATAATTTTCAATTGAATTCAGTCAAGTTTAACTGTGATACATTTTTCAAAATAGTAATTTTAGAGAGGAGTAGACAACATAAATGTGTCCAATACTCTAGCAAAAAATCTATAAATAAGCAAACTTTTCACTATTTTTTTTCTTGGTTAGCAGGGTTGGTGGGATATTCTTAAGAAAGATAACAAATTTCTCTTTGTGGGATGGAGTGCTTTCTGCCTCTGAGCACTAAATTTCTGATGTCACAAGGTAATTCTCATAGCTGGTTGGTAAGCCTTAAAAAGATGTCTCCATTGTTTGCACAAATGTAAAGGGATTGTAGTTCACTTTCAATAATCTATGTCTATTTGAAGGAGGGCAGAGGCAGAATGGAAGATGAAACATGGGGGTCCCAAAATAAGGAAGCCATAAACAGTGGCTGAAATAACTTGTTGTCTTGCTGTTACACAATTATGTTAAAATAATAGGAGTTTAGATTAATGCATGTAAACATAAACCTGGCATTCATTCACTTCTTGTTAAGAGACTTAAACCTGTCTCAATCATGCATAATTTAAAAGTAAGGTCAGCTTTAAGTCCATATTTAGAATTCTGAGTCATGAGTTGTGCTCTCAATTGTTTTATCATGACCTGCATAGAAGTATAGCATTTTATTAGTAAAAGCAAGTTAAAGCCACTGGATGGCCACAATAAAGATAAAAATTGAAAACTAGTATAAAACCAAAATGGTATTAGCCTTATAATCTCCAAAGACTCTACAGATAGAGAATGGAATGACATGTATTTTGATATGTTTATTATATCACTCAGTACCACTTGGCATTCTGCATAAATGGAACTGAAATTGTGTTTAACATTAAAAAACTGTAGAACATTGAAACTGCAAAGTATTTTAAAGTATCTTGAGCTGACCTTAATAAGAGAATTTGATTAGTAAAGGAGAATATTTGTAGCTCAAGATCGAAATGAGTTTCATTATTTAGTTTGTATAATGAAATGTCTACAAGAAAACAACCAAGATCAGAGAGCACCAAGGACTTCTCAATCTGATCTTTTTTTTTTTCTTATTGAATCAAAGCATTCCTTACAAGACTTGCACAGCCATAGGATGAAATCTGATGGAGTTCTTGAATGTTTTGAAACAAAGTTTGAATCACTTCGGTGAATGCTATTTGAGGAGTGTTTTCCCAGCCAATATAGCATATGTGTCTTTGTATTCTGAGTAAATGTTAAGAGTGAATATTTGCATTGTTGTAAAGTTTGTACTATGAACAATTGAGGAACTGGTAAAAAATTCAAAGTTTTGGAGATAAGTCCTACATATGGATATTTAAAGTAAGTTTTCAGTTAACCTGTGCTACGACATGCCCCTTTTGTATGTATATATGCATGTATATAATCATCATTTTTGCATGGTTTGGCTCATGTATGCATCATCATCACCCCCAATTACTTTCAATCCTTTCCTGTTTCACTCACATGTTTTACTGTGTGTCATAATAACAATTTTAAATTTCTCTCCTTATCAGGAATTCAGATTAGCAAAAAACTGAATGAAATTATTTTATATCTCATATTATGGACGTACTTTTACAATATAAACTTGCATTTTCAATTTATTTTTAAATAAGTAATACAAACATTATTTATTGTATTATATTCATTTGTGGAATTACTTGTTTATAGTTGATAAAGAATAAAAGAGTAATCCAAAATTGTTATTGAATGGTTTAAATACTGTTATTTAGATTTTGTGGTACATAATCCATGCAGTAACATAAATATGCAACTTTTAAAAACAAAACAAAAGTATTATGGAATAGTAGCAAACCTAATTGTAGAATAAAATACTTTAATGAGACACTCTGGTTGTTTGGGTGATCATATTCAAATTTCTGTAATACTATATAGAAACATCCAATGTTAATATTTCTTATGAAAACCATTTTATCATATTCTATCAGGATTTCACATTGTATTCATGTAATATTAACTAGTTTGTGTAGTTAATTATAGCATATTTATATGCTGTACATTTCTGTTCTTATTTGGCATATCAAACAATATCAGTAATTAATTAAGTTATATTATACATACTAACATAAAAAAACAAGAAAAGCCTTGGACCAAGTAAAGGGAATGTATTTAACTCCTCCTCCTCCTCCTCTTTCTCCTTCCTTTCTTAATAATTATATTTATAATGAGTCACATTGGCACAGTGATTAGAATGCAGTCCTGCAGGCTACTTCTGCTGACTACCAGTTGCCTGAAATTTGGCAGTTCAAATCTCACCAGAGCTCAAGGTTGACCCAGTCTTCCATCCTTCCAGGGTAGGTAAAATGAAGACCCAGATTGTTGGGAGAAATATACTGATTCTAAAACTACTTAGAGAGGGCTGTAAAGCACTGTAAAGTGTTATATAAGTCTAATTGCTATTGATATTTTAACAAAAAGTTTTTCTAACCATAACATTTGTTGACGCTTCTATTTATTTTTTCATAAAACTAGATTCTCATGCAGCTGCATTTAAAGTTTTTAGTAAATTAAAAAGAATGTCATCATTTCTTATTCACTACTCTCTCTCTGTCCCTATTAAATGGGTATTTGATTAGGCTGTCTGGGGTGGGTTCCATCAAGGTTTTCAGCAACTGTAAAAACTATTTCTGAGTTAGTATGATGGAACTTTAATTATAACATTTCATACAATAAATGCCTTTCTATATCACCCGCACGCACATTTAAAGAATAAGAAAACACAGTAAAATATTTGTGCAACAAATTGTGTAAAACTACATTGTGTAAAACTATCAATTCTTGATTACTGCAGTGCTCTGAGGAATGTGTAACTGCTTGGATGTTGATAGTTTAAAACAAAAGAGGTCAAGATAACAGTTTGCACCTACTAATTATCAGCTGTTTAGTTATGAGCTCATTTTAAACTTCTTATAATAGAACAGAATAAAGTTTTGGTTATAGTGTTCTTACAATTGCCTGGACAAAATTTCAAGGAGAAAGCAAGTGGTAGGCCTTTATTGTCAAATACATATGAACATCAGCAAAAATTTGCAGCTTGGGGATGCACAATACATGTGAAAGAAACTACATCTTATTACATTTCTAATTCACCCTTAAACAATTGGTTTTCCTTTAGGCTGCCTTTGATCAGTTCCATATTACTATGCACATTCATTGCAAAAATAGCAGTCAAATATACTATTATTCATAAAACTACATTTTTTAAGTGTCTTAATTTGAGGTCTGTTGTGTTGCATCAATTTAGCATGGTATGTACAATTCCTAATGTCATTATACATAATTAAACAAGGTTGAAATGCCATGATGTTATTAACAGGTGTTGGCCCTTTCAATTGTGTCTTGTAATTCAGTTAATCGTGCTCCATCTTTGGTGTATGAAATGTTCACACTTGGCAAACTTTACATACTTATATGCTAATATAAATTTACAGTTAGGGAAAATGAGATAAGCTTGTTTCTGTTTCTCCTACTGCAAAAAAAATGATTAAAAAGAGATGTTCAAGCTGCTCAAGACCAAATGAAAGATTTAACAGTATGGATAAAGCTTTAGCCTGAAGGATCTGGAAGACTGACTTGTTAGCCTCCAGGCAGCTTAAGGACAACAAAGCAGTTCTAATCATTTTGTACAGCATCTTGAAGGTCAGCATCCATCCATCAGCTAACAAAAAGATTGAATATAAAACCAATTGAATGCACATAGAGGTTATATGACTTTCAAAACAAATTCAAAATTATAGTTGATGGTAATATATGAAGAATTATAGGCAATTGTTATCATTTGAAAGACCTTAGAAATTGGATGATTAATAGCAGAAACACAAAGGAAGGAAGGAAGGAAGGAAGGAAGGAAGGAAGGAAGGAAGGAAGGAAGGAAGGAAGGAAGGAAGGAACTGGGAAAAAAACTCTGCATCAAGTGGAAGATCCAACAGGTTCCCAATGAACCTAGCAGACAACTTTTTTCCCCAAAAAGTAGAGAAGGGAACAAGAGGATCAGCCATATTGGACTTAATTCTCACTAACAGAGAGGAAATGATAGAAGGTGTTGAAGCCACAGGAATCCTGGGGGCAAGTGACCATGCAATATTGGAATTCAACATTATGCAAACACAAGTAGTAGAACAAAGTCAAACTAGAGTATTGGACTTTAAGAGAGGTAATTTCAATAAATTTAGAGAGAGCTTGGGAAGAATTCCATGGATGAGAATCCTTAAGGGGAAACCAACTCAAGAAGGTTGGGAAATTTTGAAAAATGAGATTATAAAAGCCCAGTCTAGCACAATACCAATGACAAAGAAAAAGAACAGCTTCCAAAAGAAACCAGCATGACTGCATAAAGAACTGCTTACAGAAACTGTCTCTCCAGTTAACCCTTGTTACATTGTAACAGCTAAGGCAAAGTGCCCATCAACCTGAGCAATGTTGAGTTGGCCACACCCACATGGTCACATGACCACTAAGCCCCGCCTACCCACCTGGTCATTAGGACAGAGAACCAGTTGTTAAATTATTTGAATCCCACCACTGCACTGAACTATATCTTTCAGAAATCCTGGAGCACCGGGAAACTGCCAGAGGACTGGAACAGAGCTGATGTAGTTCCCATCTTCAAAAAAGGAAAAAAATGGATCCAGGAAATTATAGACCTATCAGCCTAACCTCAATACCAGGAAAGATTCTGGAAAAGATAATCACGCAATGAATTAGTGAACACCTAGAAGTAAACAAAGTAATAGCCAAAAGCCAACATGGGTTTGTCAAAAACAGATCATGCCCGACTAATCTTATTGCATTCTTTGATAAAGTGACTAAATTAGTAGACCAGAGGAATGTCATTGATATAGTTTACTTGGACTTCAGTAAGGCATTTGATAAGGTAGACCATAACCTACTACTAGATAAAGTAGAAGAATCTGGGTTAGACAGCATCACCACCTGATGGATTCGTAACTGGCTGACCAACCACACTCAATATCTCAATGGAACTGCATCTACATGGATGGAAGTATGCAGGGGAGTACCCAAGGCTCTGTTTTAGGCCCAATACTCTTCAACATCTTCATCAATGATTTGGATGAGGGAATAAATGGGGAACTCATCAAATTTGCAGATGACAACAAGCTGGCAGGAATAGCCAACACTCCAGAAAATAGGCTTAAGATACAGAAGGATCTTGACAAACTTGAACATTGGGCACTATCTAACAAAATGAAATTCAGTGGTGAAAAAAAGTAAGGTTCTACATTTAGGTAAGAAAAACAAAATGCACAGGTATATTATAGGTGGTACCTTGCTCAATAGTACTAACTGTGAGAGGGACCTTGGAATCCTAGTGGACAAACATTTAAATATGAGCCAGCAGTGTGCATCAGTTGCCAAAAAAGCCAACACAGTTCTAGGCTACAAAACAGAGGGATAGAATCAAGATCGCGTGAAGTGTTAATACCACTTTATAATGCCTTGGTAAGGCCACATTTGGAATACTGCATTCAGTTTTGGTCTCCACGATGTAGAAAAGATGTGGAGACTCTAGAAAGAGTGCAGAGAAGAGCAACAAAGATGATCAGGGGACTGGAGACTAAAACATATGAGGAACAGTTGCAGGAACTGGGTATGTCTAGTTTAATGAAAAGAAGGATTAGGGGGAACAGGATAACATTGTTCCAATATCTCAGGGGTTGCCACAAAGAAGAGGGAGTCAAACTATTCTCCAGGGCACTTGAGGGTAGAACAAGAAGCAATGGGTGGAAACTGATCAAGGAGAGAAGTAACTTAGAACTGAGGAGAAATTTCCTGACAGTTAGAACAATTAATCAGTGGAACAGCTTGCCAGAAATTGTGAATGCCCCAACACTGGAAGTCTTTAAGAAGATGTTGTATAGTCATTTGTCTGAAACGGTATAGGCTTTCCTGCCTAGGTAGGGGGTTTGACTAGAAGACCTCCAAGATCCCTTCCAACTCTGCTGTTGTATTGTATTCTATTTATTGACTACCCAGTAGTCTAGACTTAAATATATTCCTGTTATTTTGTTGTAAGAACTACAAGGAGAGCCTTCACTTTCTGAAATTTCTTTATAATCTACACAAATCTTACTTGCTTTATGTTTATTACAATCTCAATAGCTTCTCTTGCCTAAGCAACCCTAAATAACTCTCAACCTGCCTAATATCCCAAGTTAGTTTTATGTTATGTTAAATCACATTATATTACTTTTGGCATTTGTACTTTGCAGGGATTGATTTTGTGCAATCTGCTTTGGATTTTATTTCTTTTTCTTTAATTAGACTCAATAAATTTTATTTCAATGCACCTGTAGGAAAACTTCTATGTTTCCCCACAATTAACTGATGACAAAGGCTATAGACAGCTATTGCCTAAGGTCATCCACTGCTATATTCAGGGATGAACTTCCCTGATATCTGAACAGTAGACACAATTTAGAAGAGCCTTGACCTCTTTACCCAGACCTTTGATAAGAGAGAGTGAAATCCCATACTTGATTTTTTTCTGGCTGTTGCTTTTTGTCATATTTTAACTTTTATTGGTTTACTGTAATTTCTGTGTTTAATTACTGCAAGCCACACAGAGCCATTAAAAGCTAGGCAGCATACAGGTTTAGATGTTAATGATGATGTTGATGAAACAGTGAG
This sequence comes from Thamnophis elegans, assembly GCF_009769535.1. Lineage (NCBI taxonomy): Eukaryota > Metazoa > Chordata > Lepidosauria > Squamata > Natricidae > Thamnophis > Thamnophis elegans. The sequence continues at coordinate 48,007,500 of NC_045546.1, read as the reverse complement.
ATGATGAATTAATGGTTATGAAAGAATGTGGACTAAACACAAAAGTGATGAGCACAGAGGTAAGTTCAGATGGCTTAGTCCTATAGAGAGAATAAAGAATTAAAAGATAAGACCATGTATGTAGAAAGAATAAAGGATTGAAAGTTGTAGGGTGATAAGGAAAGTCAATGGGAACTTGAATGGAGCTGAGAAGGAAGACAAGAAATTGAAGAACAAAAACTAGCATATGAAACATTGCTTGGAGTATGGAAATGGTAACAATAACTTGGAAGAATAAAACTGTGGCTGATATTGGTATAAACTGATTTTTGGCAATATTTCTTCTCATTTTTGTTCCTTTCTTTTAATTCTTTTTACATTGCTTTTTTCCATGTCTTGCATGTTATTGTTATTCAAAAATAGAATAACATAAATGAATGCATTTATGTATGTATTTATTTTTGTATTACAGCTATGAAAATCCTTGTTACTAAATATATTAGCTACCTACTTAGTCACTGTAAAATATACCATTTTTTGAAATCAGATGAATGCATCACAGTTGAGACAAGAAGTCAAAGAATATAGTTTCCAGCAAATATTCCAAAGAAAAATTGGCAATGTTTGGAAGGAAGGAAGGAAGGAAGGAAGGAAGGAAGGAAGGAAGGAAGGAAGGAAGGAAGGAGGAAGGACGGAAGGAAGGAAGGAAGGAAGGAAGAAGAAAGAAAGAAAGAAAGAAAGAAAGAAAGAAAGAAAGAAAGAAAGAAAGAAGAGGAGAGAGAAAGGATGGGGGAACTGAAGAGTTTTGCTACTTTATGGGAGACTCAGAATGTCAATGCTTAATTATACCACTCTTCCAGCAATGCTCCAGGAGATGTACTCTCTATTTGACCTGACTATGACTATTCATGAATGCCAACTTTATGAAGCAAGACGTTGAAATGAAAGTTGATGAGGCAATGACCTACTAAAAGACTTGAGATAAAATAGAATCTGTAAGAACCTTTCTCGTTCATTTCTATGATTATTTTAAAGTGAAAATTTGCAGCGCTAGGGATCAGAGGCTACACAGGTGATATGAATATGTCAACACTTGTTTTTATAATAATAATACATCTGTCTGCTTGGCTGTAAGAAGTTACTACTAGCATGCTTCTGAAAAGCCTATACAATATACAATGAATATATAATAAATAAAATATGGAATATGCAAGGCATATATAATAAACAAAATATGGAATCTATTTTGAAGTTTAAATGTAGTTGCATTTATGTTCATTTCATTATTTCATCTGAAATTTAGTTCAGGGGTTGAGAATGAAAGTCTTTTTTATATCTTATCCATGCTAAATTAAATAAGTTTTCCTCGGAAGATATTTCTGCATTGTGAACAAAATAGCATTTTATTATTATTCTTTTATTGCTCTTGTGCTATTTAATATTCTATCTTGTATTTTTATGATACAAAAAGACACACTTTTTATTATTTCCCTTCCATCGTCTTTGTGGTTACTAGTTAATTGGTATCCACTAACTGTTTTCTCAGTTTCCATGGTTTTTTTCCCTGAGGCTGTAATATGTAAGACTTGCTATTCCTAACTATTAACAGTATTACCACTGGGAATCAAAGTAGCCTTTAGTTATCAGGCCCTTACTGATTGCAATATTGTGCCCTAGAGGTGATATTTAGAAGGGAGTTGTTGAAAGTCAGTAGTCCCCCTATGAATGTAAAATATTTTATATGGAACAGCTTCTATTAAGAAGATAGTTAGACTTCAATGCTGCACGACCACTTATATCATTGAAAGCCAATTAGTCTTCATCTATACCCAATAAATTACCAATAGAAAACATTATTTAAAAAGTAATTATGCTACATAAAGCTGCAGTGAAACAGCAGTAGTTATATTTTCTTAAAAAAGACATTATACTTGTAAATTCATATTATATAATTAATGTGAAAGAACTAGGATAGCAGCTTGACATTTTAAAAAAAATAGAGAAGTCTTTATATTAGAAGACACTGAAATGTGCTTGCATTATCAGTGATTCATCCATAGTGGGGTGGATAGAAGCAGTCACTATCCTGACTTTTTTGTGACACTATATTATAAAGGTATAAGTTAAGGGCAATGTCTACAAAATCTATTAGAACATATCAAAATATTTTTCTATTATTAAAAAAGGTACAAAATTCAGTTTAGTCTTCATTTTAAACTAAATCAAAATACTGCAGATTTTGCATTGTAAAATATATCTCCAAGATTCCTTCTTATTACACATATCTCAGATAATTCAATACATTACATTCTTAACAGACTGCCAAGGCCAGGCTATCTAGCATAGAATCTAATTCCTGGCAATTAATTTTATTTTATGGGCTCAAAAACAATCTCCTACAGGGATTTAGTACAGAACAACATCTAATCTAAATAGCATGGCACTGTATTTATCAAGCTGCTCTATGTGGGTATGTCTTTTGATTTCCTTCCAGCCATAAGATTTGATAAAGCAAAGGCTATCAAACAAAAGCAACTATATACAAAACTTCAAAACAACCTAGCAGCTGCCCCAAGGTAATATTTTATAATGAATCAAGGAAACTGCATCCTGCACCATAACTATACAAGTTATTTTATTTCCAAAATAAATGGGCTTTCTCTAGAGCAATGATTTTCTAACTATCTATGGTGACTTTTTTGAAAAAAATGTCCAATTGGTAACAAGTTTATACCTTTGTAAAGAACAATAAAATTATTTTGAAAAATTAAAACAAAACACAAACTATGCAAAACGCGAGCCCAATGCTTATTATATTTAAAAATTTACATACATTTCAATAACTATAATCAGATCAAACCTAACATAGAGAAAAAAATACAAAAGCTGCACATGTTGTTCATTGAAAGTTTGTCTGTGGGTTATTAATATAGAAAATCATTATACTTTTACTCCTTTGTTGTTTAGTGATGGTAGCAAAACAAAAAGTTATGAGCAAAATTATAATTCCACATATAAAAACCTACTGTATACCCAAACATCAGACAATCATTGTGTATATCAATATTTAATATTTTTAATGTGAGAATGAGTTTGGGCTTTGCTTATTAATTTATCTTTTATAAAAATAAAATATAATTATCTAATTGATTTAGGCTGGATTGATGAGAACTCTCCTCAAAGAAGATAATAGATATTTAAATGTGTATATGTTTTGTTTAATAACATACATAGTACATACCAATTGCAATTGGTATTGCTACATGGAGGGAAGTATGCAGTGGAGTACCCCAAGGTTCTGTTTTAGGTCCAGGACTCTACGACATCTTCATCAATGATTTGGATGAGGGGATAAATGGGAAACTCATCAAATTTGCAGATGACAACAAGATGGCAGGAATAGCCAACACTCCAGGAGATAGGCTTAAGAAACAGACAAATCTTGATGAATTTGAACATTGGGCACTATCTAACAAAATGAAATTCAGTGGTGAAAAAAGTAAGGTTCTACATTTAGGTAAGAAAAACAAAATGCACAGGTACAGTATAGGTGGTACCTTGCTCAATAGTACTAACTGTAAGAGGGTTCTTGGAATCCTAGTGGACAAATATTTAAATATGAGCCAGCAGTGTGCATCAGTTGCCAAAAAAAGCCAACACAGTTCTAGGCTACAAAACAGAGGGAGAGAATAAAAATCACGTGAAGTGTTAATACCACTTTATAATGCCTTGGTAAGGCCACACTTGGAATACTGCATTCAGTTTTGGTCACCACGATGTAGAAAAGATGTGGAGACTCTAGAAAGAGTGCAGAGAAGAGCAACAAAGATGATCAGGGGACTGGAGACTAAAACATATGAGGAACAGTTGCAGGAACTGGGTGTTGAATATGCAAATACCAGCTGCGGCCTGATTGGCTGGTCATTTTGACAGTTGCTCTGAGTTCTAGTATAAATACCCTGGCAGTTCAGGGAAAGTTTGAATCGCTGTCATCTCTGTCATAATAAAGATCTGTCTTGCATCCATGGCTCCTGCGTGTATCCCTCACACTACATTTACAACACTGGCGACGAAGATGGGATATGCGATTCCCGCAGAGCCTAAGACAGAAGCGAGGGAACAACATCAGCCAACGTGAATGCAGGAAAAAAATTTTTTCTGTTCTTTCCTCCATTAAGGGCCTGTCAGAGCCGCCCAAGTTTTAGCCAACCGGAGTAAGCAATCAGGCGCGGCCTCCATCCGTCCGAGGGACGGGCTTTCTACGCTTAACCTCGACTGGAGCCGCCGCCGCTACTCAGGGACGAGCTATGGACTGCGACGGCTAAACCACACTCTCAGCATTACATGGCTGTCGAGAGGCCCAAGGAACCAACCGACGCATTCAACCAACCGCCTCGTTACAACCGCCACGTTCAACAAACCACCTCGTTCTCCAAGCTGCCACCTAGCATGCACTGGCTACGCTCGCTCAGCCTGTCTAAATTTGAAGGGGCTCAGCCTGCATAAATTTGAAGAGCAGCCCAAAGCTTTCATCAGTAACCGAAGCTTCCACCAGTAACCGCCTTTAGCGCCTCTGAAGTCTGCCCTCTGGTAGCAGCCGCTCGACTGATCCCCGCTCACAACCGCACAGCCTCTCCAACACGGCCGTCTCGCTATATACACTCGCTAGCACACTCACTATATACACCAGGCTGACCTACTCCTCTGGCCACTCTCCTCGTTACACTATCAGACCTGAATTATTCCTCTGGATTCGGCCGCCTTAACTATAAAGCCGCTCGCACGCCTCTACACCTGAGCATGCCTCTACACCTGTGTAATCCATTTGCCTCCGCTTTGCCTCCGCCTACAGCTCCACTGCTAGCCTCTCCAATGCCTAGTTCCGCGCCGCTTCTTCCAAAAGAGCACTCGAGGAGCCCAGGACGACTGAAGCTCTCTCTACGCGGCCACCGCTTGCCTCTCGACCCAGCGAGAGCCGTCCGAGACTCTAAAAACCAACGAGAGCCTCCCTAAAAACCCAACGAGAGCCTCCCTCGCTGCAAAGACCCCAAAGGACCTGATTTCTATCCTGGTTCCCAATTTTCGCTACGAAGGACTCACCAGCAATCTAGCAACAGCGAGGCTGAGCATGCGCAGAACTGGGGGGGAAGGAGAGAGTTTGAATATGCAAATAGTCTTTAGAACTGGGGGGAAGGAGTGTTGAATATGCAAATACCAGCTGCGGCCTGATTGGCTGGTCATTTTGACAGTTGCTCTGAGTTCTAGTATAAATACCCTGGCAGTTCAGGAAAGTTTGAATCGCTGTCATCTCTGTCATAATAAAGATCTGTCTTGCATCCATGGCTCCTGCGTCTATCCCTCACACTACATTTACAACACTGGGTATGTCTAGTTTAATGAAAAGAAGGATTAGGGGGAACAGGATAACATTGTTCCAATATTTCAGGGGTTGCCACAAAGAAGAGGGAGTCAAACTATTCTCCAGGGCACCTGAGGGTAGAACAAGAAGCAATGGGTGGAAACTGATCAAGAAGAGAAGCAACTTAGAACTGAGGAGAATTTTCCTGACAGTTAGAACAATTAATCAGTGGAACAGCTTGTCTCCAGAAGTTGTGAATGCCCCAGCACTGGAAGTCTTTAAGAAGATGTTGTATAGCCATATGTCTGAAATGGTGTAGGCTTTCCTGCCTAGGCAGGAGGTTTGACTAGGAGACCTCCAAGGTTCCTTCCAACTCTGCTATTGTATTGTATTGTATGTTAACAGAAAAAGGTATTACAGCAATTAAAATATCTATGGATTTATTGTGAGGTACCATTAATTACCAGTCACAATCATTTTTAAGCAAATTTTAAATTTTTCTTCCAGATCTTCTTTTATAAAATCTTCTGGAATGCCTGTTAAAATACACATTTCTTTGTAATTCTGCTTCTGGTATTTATTGTCTGGATTCTAGTCTTATTTATTTATTTTATTTATTTATTTATTTTATTTATTATTAGACTTATATACCACTTCATAGGGCTTTCAGCCCTCTCTAAGCGGTTTACAAATTTATTAGCAAATTGAGTCAGCAACTTGCCCCCACAGTCCGGGTCCTCATTTCACCCACCTCGGAAGGATGGAAGGCTGAGTCGACCTTGAGCCGGTGAGATTTGAACCGCTGAACTGCAGATCACAGTCAGCTAAAGTGGCCTGCAGTACTGCACCTAACCACTGCGCCACCTCGGCTTCATGTCATCTTATCATTTTTGACCTTTGGATTTTATAGTTTGAAACATTTCTAGTTCCCTTTGTGCAGATTTTTTTTTTCCTTGTGCTGTTTATTTAATTGTTAGTTTCTCATTTTGTTGCTGACATCAGTTTTTAAAGTCATTTTTGCTTCTAAATCTTGTATTTAATTATTTTGTTTTAACATTTAAATTTTGAATTAGCTATTACTGAATTACTCAGTTTATCTATGAATAAATCTCTTTATCTTTGTGGGAAAAAAATGGGTAAATCAGATTTGTGAGCCTCTTTCAACGTTCTTCTATTTTCTTCTTTTACTGTTGTGAATAATTGGAGATGGTTTTATGCTTGCACTTTTTCTTCTATTAAACAGATTTGAAAATAAGTACTTTATAGTGAAGGGTAATCATACACATGGTATGGTATGAGAAATTTTAAAGAAGACATTAAGATATAGTATTTTAGGAAAACAAAGCAGCTATTAGATTTAAATTATTAAAGTAGTGGTAGCTTAAATCCAGACATATGTTCTCTTTTGTTATTATAAATATACATTCTATTAACTTGCAGTTTTACAGTATGTGAATGTGTTACTAAATAGAATATAATTAATTAGATTTGCAATAATGTAAATTAGAATATTTTAGCAATTCAAATACCTTTCATTCAAATTAGTTGAAGAATATTTACCTGGAAAAAGCTCACATTAAAAGGAAGTCTGCCAAGATTTGCCTTTAAAAAATAGCAATAGCAATAGCAGTAGACTTATATACCGCTTCATAGGCCTTTCAGGCCTCTCTAAGCAGTTTACAGAGTCAGTATATTGCCCCCAGAGTCTGGGTCCTCATTTTACCCACCTCGGAAGGATGGAAGGCTGAGTCAACCCTGAGCCGGTGAGATTTGAACCGCTGACCTGCTGATCTAGCAGTAGCCTGCAGTGCTGCATTTAACCACTGCGCCACCTTGGCTCTAAATAGTTTTATTAAAACGTTTACATGCATAATAAGTAAATTCAAATAAAAAGATATTTTATTACTAATGTGAAAAGAAGAAAATAAAAAGGAGAAAGAGAAAATGAAAGAACAGAAAGAGGAAAAGAAATGTAAATAAATGGCTTCTCGTCTTCCTCTTGTTATAAAGTAACATTCTAACATACCTTCTTTCTCTTAAATTATATAATAACTCTCTTCTTTCTATAACCTATTATTCCTAATCACCAAAACATGTCACAAAATCATTTTTATTTTTTAAGCAAAAAGTCAATAAGGTGTTTCCAGTAATTGATTAATATTAATAATCAAAGAAGTTGGTTAGGCCATCTCAACAAGTTGTGTCACTTCACCAACAATTTCTTCATGGTGCATAGTGATGAATCTTTCCATCGTTATGTAAATAGTAGTATCACCACAGTAGTCATATACTTTACTTGAATAATCTTCCATGATTCTTTCTAACTGTGATGCATTAGTCCTGAAAGAAACATCCTACAGGAAAAGTCTGCCAAGATTTTCTAGTTGGTCAGTCTACCCATTTGCTAATGAAGCTTCATCTTAACTAGGAGTAATCAAACTAAAGGGTTTTAGGGTGGTTATATTCACCACAAGGTTTACACTTTCTCCTAAAAAGGGTGACTTTATTTGTTTGTTTATTTTTATTTCAATTCCATAAAAACTCTGGGCAACTTACATATTTATATGTATCTAAAAGAAACAGAAGACAGGAAGCAGTACCTAATAAAGTAGCTAAATCCTCAATGTCACTCATATTGGTCCTGGCAAAATAACTAGTTCTTATCTTAAAAGGTTTATGAAGAATCAGAAATGTGGGAGTAATATGAAATAGTTTAAGGGGATAAAATTCTATAAATCATGATACATTGAGAAAATATGTTTCCTAGTTCCATAAGATAACATGTGTAATGGAGTTTAGCTGACCTGGCCAGATTGGTGAAACATGGAGTTTCTAAAGTAGTCAAGTCCTATACCATGCAGAACATTATAAGTAATAATCAGCAATTGAACTAGGCAAAGAAGTCCACTGGAAACAATGACATTCATGAAGCTTTTCTTTTTCCAAAATAATTCAAGAGGTCTTGGGGCAAAATCCCCAAGACTTAAACTAATTTAAGCTCGTATTCTATTAGCCTCTTAACTAATAGCTGACATTGGGAAACACAAAAGAGACAATCTACTTGTCAGTCTTCTGTCCCTCATCGGGGAGAGGAATTTTGGATTGGCCTAAATTATATCTGACCCATTATTTTCATTGAAAGTAAAGTGAAAGAAAAATAATGACTGGAATTCTATCAAATTGCTCTTTCACTGGTTGGTACTACAAGAGTTCAAATTTGCCACTTTGGATGGACTTTTGAAGAGTACAATAAAGTAGGATAGTTGTAACTCAGTGGTTGAAATGAGGGGTCCTTGGTGGTCTCTGATTTGGTTGTTTTCTGTAAACATTTCATTACCCAAACTAGAAAACACCATCCTGCTAGTAAGAGTGGGTTTGCTCTTGGTTATATTCTAGTGGCTTGCCTTGTCAATGTTGTGGGGGTAGCCATAGAGTTCTTTGATTGGGAAATTTACTGTTCCTCTTTCCAAAGATTGAAACAATAATTAACTACATTTATTTTGTAAAAAAATGTTATATTGTTGTTTTAAAACAGAATACACAGCTGTACACTTGGTAGACACTGTATCATAAGACCATCTTTTAAAAAATGATAATATCAAGAGAACTGTGAAGTTATATGTGAAGAACTGTGAAGAAAATTTATGATTTTTTCTGATTCTAGATTCCAGTTCAACGTACTGAAACATCAGATAGGTACTGATATATTACTATCAAACATTTCAGTTTTTTTTTAAACAACATATCATGTTCCCAAGAGATAAGGCTATTTATCCATATGCCTCCAGGTAGCACATAGCTTATAGATAACTGAAACCCGAATGTGTGAAATGAGGCATATCTATGAAAATGAAATAAATAAGATAAACTTTCTTCTAGAAAACAGTCCTTAGAAATAGATGATTGGAAACAAAAATGGGGAAACAACTTCCAGTGAAAATTCATGGGACTAGATGTTTCTGAAGGAATGTAAATTGTATTGAGGTGGAGATTGGCAGCCAGATGGCAAATTTTGTCCAGCAAAGTCTCTCATAAAAAAAGAGAGATTGTCCAAATGACTCTAGACAGCTGATTCTTGAGAGTAATATCAGAAACCAAGGTTTTTGTAGTGAAGTTATGAGTTGAGCAGCTGGAGCTGAAAGATTCAAGCAAATTGTAATGTAGCCTATATAGAGAAATAAAGTTGACTGAACCTCATTTCTTAATCACTTTTGATTATGGATCCAGCCTTTGAACTTTTGGAAATTGCCTTTTAACTGCTTTTCAAAAATTAAGAACTGTTGGAGCAACAAGTTTTATAGCATTCACTGGGTGAATCTCTTCAAACCTTAGAAAGAGAATTTTAAATTACAAATTTAGGGGATTTTTGGTGGGGGGGGATGGGGGATAAACTCGGAGCAGTGGAGTTACGATCTTGGTCTGAGGGTAATGAGATCTACCCCTGTCGTGGTCAGACCACTACCTACTGAGGCTAGACTTCCGGAGGCCAAACCCCACCGTAGGAGGAGGAACCAACCAGCTGGTTCCGCCCCAAGCGACTGATGGATCCTGTTAGGTTCCAGATGGAGCTTGGGGTTATTCCTGATACCCTCGCCCACAGTTCGGTGGAGACCCTCGTCGCTGCCTGGCAACTCGGCAGCTTCGGAGTCTCTAGACCGGATTGCGCCACTACGGCCCCTCCGGGTCAGCAGCCCCCGGAGGCCTCCTTGGTTTACTGAGGAGCTCCGGGAGATAAAGCGCTGGAGGAGACACCTAGAGCACTCGTGGAGGTCCGATAGGTCTGAGTCGAAGCGGGCACTTTTAACAGCAATGCACCAATGAGTATATTTGGACTCTAAGACAGCAAAAAGAACATACATTGCCTCCTTGGTAGCGTCCGCCGAGTCTCGCCCAGCCGCCCTGTTTAGGATAACCCGCTCCCTCCTAAATAGGAGGGAGACGGGGACCCTTACAGGGTAAGGCTGAGGAATATGTCCAGTTCTTGGCGGACAAAGTTGCCCCGGTTTCGAGCGGACCTGGACTCCCCCCAGTAGATCCAGCCGGGACACAAGGGGAAAACTTGGCAAAACCATCTCTGGGTTGTGTTTCAGGAAGTTGCCTCTGGGATGTGGACAAGGCTATGCGAGCTGTGAGTGCCTCCACCTGTGTACTGGACCCGTGTCCCTCCTGGCTGGTTGCCACAGCAGTGAGGTGACACGAGGCTGGATCCAGGCGGTTGTTACCGCCTCTCTTCGGGAGGGGTACTTCCCCACCGCGCTCTAAGACAGCGGTGGTGAGACCCTCCTGAAGAAACCGTCCTGGATCCAGCTGTCCTTAATAACTATCGTCAGTCTCCAACCTCCCCTTTGTGGGGAAGGTTGTGAGAAGGTGGTGGCTCTCCAGCTTCAGCGTACCTTGGAGGAAGCTAACTATCTTGACCCCTTCCAGTCTGGCTTCAGACCCGGTTACAGCACAGAAACCGCTTTTGTCGCATTGACCGATGATCTCTGGAGAGCTAGGGATGGAGGCCATGCTTCCATCCTAGTTCTCCTTGACCTCTCAGCGGCTTTCGATACCATCGACCATGGTATCCTTCTGCGACGACTGCGGGAGATAGGGGTGGGCGGCAATGTTTTGCAGTGGTTCTCCTCCTATCTCTCGGACAGGTCGCAGTCGGTGTTGGTAGGGGGTCAGAGATCATCCCTGAGGCCCCTAACTTATGGGGTGCCGCAGGGGTCGGTCCTATCCCCCCTACTATTTAACATATACATGAAACCGCTGGGCGAGATCATTCGGAGGCACGGATAAAATACCACCAATATGCGGACGATACACAGTTGTATCGTCCGCCCCGTGCCAACTCAATGAAGCGGTGGACTGATGAACCAGGGTCTTGAGGCCGTTAAGGACTGGATGAGAGCAAACAAGCTGATACTCAACCCAGACAAGACCGAGTGGCTGTTGTGTTTTCCTCCCAAAAATTTGACCAACATACCATCACTCAGGCTGGGGGCAAAATTTACACCCCTCAGAAAGGGCCCGCAACTTGGGAGTCCTCCTGGACCCACAGCTGACTTTTGACCACCACCTTTCAGCTGTGACCAGGGGGCATTTGCCCAGGTTCGCCTGGTGCGCCAGTTGCGGCCTACTGAATCGGGAGGCCCTCACAACAGTCACTCGAGCCCTTGTGATCTCCAGGCTGGAATACTGCAATGTGCTCTACATGGGGCTGCCCTTGAAGAGCATCCGGAGACTTCAGCTAGTCCAGAATGCGGCCAGGCGCGAGTTGATCGTGGGCGCACCACGGTTCGCCCACATAACACCGATCCTCCGCGAGCTGCACTGCTACCTGTCGATCTCCGGGTGCACTTCAAGGTCCTACTCACCACCTATAAAGCGCTCCATGGTAGTGGATCTGGCTATTTGAGAGACCGCCTTCTGGCCAATTACCTCCCTGCGTCCCATCAGATCGCATAGAGTTGGCCTCCTCCGATTCCATCCGCCAGTCAGTGCCGACTGGCGACTACTCGGAGGAGAGCCTTCTCTGTTGCGGCTCCGACGCTATGGAACAATCTCCCCGTAGAGATTCGTACCCTCACCACCGGTCCAGGCCTTCCGCACAGCCTCAAGAACTGGCTAGCCCGTCAGGCCTGAGGATAAGTCTACTTTCGCCCCTCCCGAATGTTGAGTGAATGTTGTGTTTTACTGTTTAATTTACCTTTGTTCACACCTCTTTTTGTATTTGTCCTACACTCCCTTTCCCCTTTGATTGTAAGCCGCCCTGAGTCCCCTCAGGGGAAAGGGCGGCCTATAAATGTGCAATAATACAAAAAAAAAAATACAAAAATAAACAGCAAAGGGTGATAACCAGGAATGAATGAGGAAGATTTAAAGATTTGTTTTGACATAATAATTGATTTATTGGAAGATTGTGTGTGTGTGTGTATGTGTGTGTGTGTGTGTAAAACTATATAAAAAGTTGCTTATTAATATTTTTTTTATTGTAACTTTCTTATAGGATCCATGGTGCCACAGTAGTTAGAATGCAGGATTGCAGGCTGACTCTTCCCACAGCCAGGAGTTCAATACAACCATTCTAGGTTCAAGGTTGACTCATCCTTCCAAGGTAAGTAAAATGAGAACCCAGATTGTTGGGGGCCACACGCTGACATTTGTAAACTGCTTAGAGAGTGCTGTAAACTGATATATAAGTCAAAGTGCTATTTGTGCTATTGTTATCTTTCTTTTCTATTTTTTCCCTTTTCCTTTTTTCTTTTCTGCAATTTCTAGTTTTCTTTTACTCTTTTTCTATTTTATTAGATTTTTCTTTTTACTTGTAATGTTTAGTAAAATTATATAAAAAGGGACATTGTCAGAAACAATGGATAAAACTAAAATGGTAATTGGATCCTTAATGCACAAAAATCCTGATATAGTAAAAAAAACAAACTACTGTTTTCATCAGTAAAAACAAAAAGTATGTTTTTTATTAAAGGGACTCTGACATGTTTTCTCTGTAAGAAACACATTTAATTGTATGTTTCATTTCTTCTCTTTATTTGTCTCATTAATACTGTGAAATCATTGAAAGATAATCACTCTTCTTGACATATTTGTATAACAACAAAATAAGTCTGCACTGACATTTTCTACTATTATATATTTATTAACTTGCATTTTTCCTTCATACCCTGTTATTACATCAAAAATTACTCTTGTTTCAGCTGTTTCTGACTTTAAATGAGTTCAAAAACATGGAACCTAGAAAGCTTTTCATGATATTTCCAAGAATGAATTTTATGTGATATTCAGGAGGTAAAAGAATAACATACTGCAGTAATCCGAAGCAAATCCTTTGTTTTCTTAGGGATAGGAGGTGGGCAAAACACAAGAAAGCTTGATGATAGATAGATTACCCTTGTACAGTGCCCTGATTTGAATGCTCCAAATAATGTACATCACAGGACATATTTTGGATTATTTATGGATTAATTTTCAGAAATCATTTTAATAACTCAAGACAAATTATTGAGAGTAAATTATAATATTTGGTCTGAGTATGGACCTATCCTGACACTAAAGTCAACAGAAGCATCTTCCAAAATCCATTGGTCAAACATGCAGGGAAAGTGCTTTAAAAGTTATGCTGAGCATCTAGTCTTTTTGCTTTTAAGAAAAGAATTGAGGATGATTCTCTTAAAATAATGTATTCCAAAGAAGATACAGTATACTGTATACCCATATCTTTGGTAACAACATGAGGTATACTTTGTGAATGCTTTCTTCTATGGTCTTTTTCTAGTTTGTTTTGAGTCTATAATGCTGCATGTATTTCTCCAATTCCAATATAGGCAAGATCAACTAGCAAAATCTTTTCAGCTAGAATTAGTAATTAATGTTTCTTTGATTGGTGCCACTTTGGCTCATCAGGGCATGCCACATTGGATAGGGATGATTCTTCTGTGATCCAATGATGTTGAAAGCTATGCTGGTAACTTAAACATATTGATTACAACAGTCTATTTAATAACAGTAGTCATCTAAGTCAGAAAGATTTCAACTAAGGTCCCAAATGAAGACATTCCACAACCATTTGCCATGGTGAACTCTAGAAAATAAATTTCATTACAACCTAAAATAGATTCATTAAATGTTACTAATTGTATATACTTTTAAGCATATGAAATGAACTTTATATAAGGTAATTATTGCAAGGATTCTATACTTCTCTTCCTGAAAAAGATGCCTGATTCCTTTCTAAAGAAAAAAAAGGCCAACCAATTTCTAGGGGCATGAATACATGTCCAGAATAACTTCATATTTAAAAAGTAAAATTTAAGTCTAATCAGCATTGGATCAACTTTGAAAGCAAAAATCTTTTTAGATGAAAACCAAGAGGTTGAGAAGAGGAAGTTGATGGTCAAACATAAAGCAATTCTGTAATATCTACAGAATACTGTAAAAGTCTGCATGCTGGTATATTACTAGCATGTTGAATAAATCATCTCAGTGCCAAGCTTCCTAATTATATATTTGTGATATGAAATCTTTCAGACAGACCAGCAGTTTCCATGGTAACTGAAGTAGCCAAACAATTAAGTATTTCTGAATCTACATCTCCTTTTGTTCTTCAGTTCCTATGATTTTACAATATTCTTGAATATTTTCCTTGATTCAACATTATTTTCCAGATTTGGTGAAAGATTCCTGCTTATTTTTGATTTCCTTTATATTTCCTGTGTTTCAAGGCAAGGCATTTTTGCTGGGAAGGAATAATGTTTTAATAGTTACAATTTGCTTTTTCATTGCACTCACACTATACTTTGAATGATTTTTTGTACACTTTTGAAGTAGCACTTTAGTAATTCTGCAGCTAGAATGTACAAGCTGATGTTTTAATTTCAGCGATGTTACCATAGCCATTATCATCATCATCCAGCATTATTATCAACATCAGATTTACATAATTGTTGTAGTGAATTCCTTTGGATTTCAATATTCAAAGATTCAAGTCACCTTTCTCAAACGTTCATATTGTATATCATCATTTATCTCCCAGTAAAAATATTATTTCACTAGCAGTCATACAGTTTGTACATAACTAAAAATGCTTATATTTAACCATTTGCATGGATCCATGACATTTTCTTTTTCTATTTGCTATACATAACCTTGCAGAATTCTTGCTGTACAGTACTTTATTTTTCTTCCTATTTTGACAATTAAGATATGGGTTTTTTGTCTGTATGTTCATGCATATTTTCTATGTTTGCCCAAACATAGAAAAGTTTTGGCATATTTCACTGTTTGCTGAATACTTCCAAATCTAAAGATTTTTTTCCCTTAGTAATGTTTTATATGCAGTCTGTGTTATAGCATTGTTGCCACTGAATACACTGATTGAAAAAAGGGAGACTTCCTCGTTCTATGAAAATCTCCATATATGTATATTTAAATAAATAGCTTTGAGGCCATAAAAGTTCCATGCCTTCTTTAAGAATTTGTCTTTACTATTTGAGCTTGCTTTCAAATTCTTTCTACATTTACCATTGAGAAATTGGTGTTTGATTGCAATGTCAAATTCAGCTAGTGTTCTAGTATAAGAGGCCGCAAATATAATTTTGTACCTTGTTCAATGTACTAGAGTTTCTATACATTTCTGATATTTCCAATGCTAGACATCAAAATAGCTTCCACTCATTTTTATAACAAATATTCCTCTCTACTTTGTGGCAAGTGGATATTAATCAACTTCTGGTACCAGAAGAAAAAGGGAGAATGGTTGAGTGTTATAGCTTGGCCTCCCATAACACATTCTCCTTATAGTTTGATGCTAAAATATAAAAGTTTCCACCCACAAGTGTTATCTATACATAGACATGCATCACAAATAACTCGGCACCTTTTAATTTCAACTACTTAATGATATCTGCAGTAATGTTAACATGGTGATATAAATGACAGTAAGCCTCTATAAACTAACATGCTAGCCTTGCTTCCTAACTGCCTTCCTTTCAAAGAAGAAGAAGAAAAGTATAATCCACAGAGCACATTTTAACCAGTAATCCAGCCTGAGAAGTTGTGTAATTCAACCAGTCTTTTTTTTTATCAGATAGCAGAAGTAGAATCATTCTCTCCTTTCATGGATGGTTGGTGATATTTCCATTTTCTGAGGTGAGAAAATAACATGTAAATTATATTTGTACAGTTTGAAGGATAATCTCTGCGTCCCAGTTGTCGTCTCTCTCTCTCTCCCTCCCTCCCTCCCTTTCTCTCCCCCCCCTCTCTCTCTCTTCCACTCTCTCCCCCTCTCTTCTCTCTCCGTCCTTCCCTCTGTCTTTCTCTCCTAGGATTTGTGTTTGGATTAACTGGAAAGTTGATAGAATGCCTTATTGGTAACTGGTAATTTACTAGTTCTACAGTTCATGGAAGATAGGCTCAGATTGCAGTGAAAACCAAATATGATTTTACTGAAAATATATCAAAAAGATTATATTTGAAGAAAAAAGGTTATACAAATTTTCTGCCCCTCCCCATTCAATCATGTTTGATTGAATTGGGAGGGGCAGGGACAAGTCCCTGAAGTTTTCTTTGCAAAGTTTTTCATAAACAGCTTGCACCTTCCTAAAGCTAAGAGAGAGTAACTGGCCCAAGGTCACCCAGCTGGATTTTTGCCTAAGAGGACTAGAACACACAGTCTCCCACTATATTGCCTGGTATCTTAACTACTACACCAAACTGGCTCTGCACACCTAAATATGTTACATCAAGTGATGATGGATAAACCCTGGGCACCTGCAATGATGTGTTAACACTTTTCTGGGTCTTTAGTCTAAACTGGCATATAAAGTATCTGAGTCTTTTACAATTATTTTTATGATAGGGAGTATAAGTAGTACAATATGTGGAGATGGTTTGTAGCACATCTTATCAGTGACTTGCTCACAATTCAGATCATTGACAATTTGGCAACTTAATGAATTATTAGTAAATAAGACATATTCTACAGCAACATACGGCATGTACACTTGGAGATGACATATCTTTCTATTTTCAACTGGGACAACTGATCGTGTGCCAAGTCTAAGTGAAGTGTAGTATACTCTGGTGCCCCCTTTCTTTTTTCTTCTTGCAAAAGAAAAATTGTTGGACGAAATGTAATGGCAGCATAGTTTTTCCTTCTTTAAAAATTTGCACGTTACCATCCCCAAATTTCTTCTATGCTTGTCAATATGTACATATGTATACATTTCAGTTATGTTTAAGCATTTTAAACTAATATTGTTTTTTCTTCCATTCTAAAAAAGATGTATCAGATTTTCCCTTAGCCCAATTAATAAGGATGAATATAATATTCTGAAAAAGTAGGACTACAAATTGCAACCAAAATCTTACAACAATGGTTACAAACTGTTCCTTTATAAAGCATCTGCACTATATTCCTATAATAAAAATGTTTATATGACATAAATTCTTTGAACCCTAAGCTATACATAGCAGGTAACACCTTAAGCAAAACTACTATTTCAAGTGGAAACATCAGCAAGCAGAACAGTTTTTCTCTGGGTTACCACAATTTCATTCTGTGAGTAGCTTTAATATCACGTAACATCCTTCCTCTCTCCACTCCCCTCCTACTCCACAAATCAATCAATCTATATCTATCTATCTATCTATCTATCTATCTATCTATCTATCTATCTATCTATCTATCTATCATCTATCTATCTATCTCTGCCTGCCTGCCTGCCTGCCTGCCTATCATCTATTGTCTATAATATGCTATGTTCTTTTGAAAGGATTTCCTTAATTTGGAAATAGCAGCTCACATAAAAGCAATCAAAACACAGTCACAATGTCTAAATTATTTAGGACACAGAATGGCATTGTTTCAGCAAATGATTTTCCCATAATCTTAGTAGGAACACATCTAGAATAGTCTATTTCCATAACAACAAGTTGAGACAGCACAAACAAGGGATTATAGCAATGAATATTCTCATACAAATCCAAAAGAAGAGAAGATAGAGGTTGAGGAGAATGTTTAATGAACATTTATCTACAGTAATTAGCTACTTTGGGAGAAAGATAGCCATGAACATACAATAGGCAAATGTACATGTATTTAAATAACTACAACAAAGAATTTAACTTCAAAAGAAATGTAAAGGAAAACCCACTCAATGGAATGATATTCGCAAACAGTACAACATGCTGGCATAATGTTTCAGTCTAGATTTAAAATTGATTATGAAAGGCATTTGAATGGAAACACTGTAGTGCTGTTATAAAAATGACAATATCTACATTGCATTATTTTTTCCTGGTATTAATATCATAAATGCTTAGCCATAATTATGAAAAAACTTGATCTCTATTCCACTGCCTGGCTTATTTCATTTTTATCTGAGGCGAAGTTAAATATGTAAATAAATGTGCCACTTTCAACCAGATCTTTTGTCTGTTTTTAAAGCAAAGTACAGGTAGTTCTCAACCCACTACCATAACTGAGTCAAAATTATGATTGTAAGTCATTCTTACAATCAGATCATTATGTGACTGACATGTGATCATGTGACTCTATTTTATGACCATTTTGCAACACTGTGATTGTTAAGTAAATGCCGCAACCATTAAGTGAACTCATTTTCTGCAATTGGCATTTCTTGCTAGAAACCACAAGTAAATGCTAGTTCCCAGCAAAAACAAAAACAAAAACTCTATAAATTGTGGTAATGTGACCAAAGCACATGCAAACAGCTATAAATGCCAAGCAACAAAAGTGTGATCACATAATCCATAAGGGGAAGAGCAGCCACTGGAACTTTGCATCTTGATCATAAGTACTTAGAGAGGGGTTCCATCGTAATTTCAAACAGTTACTAAGCATTGGTTGTAAGTAAAAACTACCCATAGTGCTACCTAAAACTACCTAAAAAGTACCCTTTGGATAAACTTCCCAAAAGAGGACCTTCCAGATATGTTGAGTAAAAACACATTCTTTATGTAAAGTAGGTTGTATTGACTAGAGATGATCCAAATGACTCTTTTATATATCAGTTCTGTTTACTAAGTGATTTGCAGAAGACAGATTTGGACTGACAACATACAATATATTTTATCTTAAGTTTGATAACTTTTTTTCATAAAATACACAGAAGTGTATACATGTTTCCTAATTTTTAATTGCATGCACAATTAACCTAGTTTCATTGAATTGAATTGTTTGCAATATGATAGTGAGATGAGCATCATATAAATTTAATAAATAAATAAAATAGTTTTCTTTTCATTAATTATTATCTATACCATAGCCAGTTAAAGCATTAGAAGGAGCTTAGATATCTAAAATTAAACACATAGATACACACATACACACTATGAATAAATTTGGTTCCTGATGGCCTATAGTAATGGTAGCAAATATGTTAATCTTCATGCCTTTAGGGGCATTTGAAAGCACTGATTTAATAAATCAGGATTTTCAACTCATAAATTTTCTATTGCTCTTCATATTTTAGGTAGCCAGTAGCTATCTAACCTTCTAATAGTAGAATATACATATATGTCTGAAGTCAAATTACAGCCCATAGGGCAGGTTGAAGCAGCTACTAAGAATATAAACATTGCATAATTGGATTAAACTAAAGAGCCATTTAGTCTAGCAAATGTCATTTCTATTGCTGCTGGAACCTACTATGGAGAACATAAAGGCAATAGTGTTTATTTTTCCAAGATTTACCTAGTAAGAAATAATATTAGAAATAGATCAATAGAAAAATTCATAAATTCAATTTCTTATTAGGTAGTTACAGTTGGTACCTCAGAACAATGATACCCTGCAATACCTGTGAAATCCAAAGTGGAAATGCAAAAAAAAAAAAAAGTGGTATAATTTGAAAGAGAGGGGAGGAGCCCTCATGAGTTAGTCTAGGCTTAATTATATCATCCCTAAAAGAAATCAATGTTACCACCAGAATGGGACAATTTGCCAGAGCCAACTTGCCATGGCAAACTCATCATGGCCAATTCACAAACTCATCATGGCCAATTCACCTTGGGACAACTTGCAGTGGCCAACTCACTGCAGGACAATTTGCTACAGAACAATTTAACAATTAAATTAAATTATCTAAAATAAATGTTAAAAAATTCTGTCAATCACATTTCATTTTGTTCCTCCTTCTGCATCCTTTCTTTATTCCACCATTTCTTCGATAATAATGTAACTCTTTTCCCACAGGGAATTGTCCCACAGCAAGTTGGCCATGGCAAATTGTCCAATGGTAAGTTGGCCATGGATAGCCACATTGAAATGGCTGTGGTGAGTTGGCCATGATGAATTGTCATAGACCCTGCTGCCAACTGAGTATGTGAAAGAAATGGCATAAAAAGTCAAATAATTTTGTTAAAACTAGTAAAATTTCCTGGGAAATTCTCTCATGCTTATAGGTTGCTATATGTTCTCATCTAAAGAAACTCGAAAAATTAGAATATCGCACAAAAGTTCATTTATTTCAGTAATGCAACTTAAAAGGTGAAACTAATATATGAGATAGACTCATTACATGCAAAGCAAGATAGTTCAAGCTGTGATTTGTCATAATTATGATGATTATGGCTTACAGCTCATGAAAACTCCAAATGTACAATCTCAGAAAATTAGAATATTGTGAAAAGGTGCAATATTCTAGGCTCAAGTGTCCCACTCTAATCAGCTAATTAAGGCATAACACCTGCAAAGGGTTCCTGAGCCTTTAAATGGTCTCTCAGTCTGGTTCAGTAGGAATCACAATCATGGGAAAGACTGCTGACCTGACAGTTGTGCAGGAAAACCATCATTGACACCCTCCATAAGGAGGGAAAGCCTCAAAGGTATTGCAAAAGAAGTTGGATGTTCCCAAAGTGCTGTATCAAAGGATATTAATAGAAAGTTATGTAGAAGGGAAAAGTGTGGAAGAAAAAGGTACACAAGCAGCAGGGATGACAGCAGCCTGGAGAGGATTGTCAGGAAAAGGCTATTCAAAAGTGTTGAGGACTTTCATAAGGAGTGGACTGAGGCTGGAGTCAGTGCATCAAGAGCCACCACACACAGACGGATCCTGGACATCGGCTTCAAATGTATTCCTCTGTCAAGCCGCTCCTGAACAACAAACAATGTCAGAAGCATCTTACCTGGGCTAAAGAAAAACAGACCTGGTCTGTGGCTCAGTGGTCCAAAGTCCTTTTTTCTGATGGAAGAGCAACTTTTGCATCTCATCTGGAAGCCAAGGACCCAGAGTACGGAGGAAGAATGGAGAGGCACACACTGCAAGATGCTTGAAGTCCAGTGTGAAGTTTCCACAGTCTGTGTGATTTGGGGAGCCATGTCATCTGTGGTGTTGGTCTACTGTGCTTCATTAAGTCCAGGGTCAATGCAGCCCTCTACCAGGGATTTTGGAGCACTTCATGCTTCTTTCCGCAGACGCGCTTTATGGGGATGCTGATTTCAGTTTCCAGCAGGACCTGGTTGAAGCATCCTGGTTTTCCATAACACCTCAGCAGTGCCACAGCTAGCTTCCATACCACTCCGCATTGAGGCAGTAAATGCTGCAAAGGGGCCCAAACCAAGTACTGAATACTTTTCAGAGGTCCGATATTGTTCTATGTACAATCCTTGTTTTATTGATTGCATGTAATATTCTAATTTTCTGAGATTGTGGATTGGGGTTTCATGAGCTGTAAGCCATACTTATCACAATTATGACAAATTACGGCTTGAACTATCTTGCTTTGCATGTAATGAGTCTATCTCATATATTAATTTCACCTTTTAAGTTGCATTACTGAAATAAATGAACTTTTGCACAATATTCTAATTTTTTGAGTTCACCTGTATATTGAAGTTGAGCGTGGACAATCATTCTAAAGTAAACTACTTAGTAATTTTGAGTGACGCCATTCAATATCCTGACTGTCTCAAAAAGAAACACAAAAAAGGTACATGAAATATCTTTACATGATATAATTTTATATTGAACATGAAACATCTAAAGGATATCATTTACTTATGAAATTACCAAGTACTTTCATAAATTCTGTAGATCTTTGATAGTTATTCCTTACATGCACAAAACTGCATTTTTCTTATCAGTACGTAATTTTCTATATGCAGTGAGAAAAATGCAGATAATTTATGACATATCTAAGGATTCATAATCCAACATAACAATTACACATTTGGTTCCATTGAGATATCATTCATTAATAAATCAAAAAGGAAAATGATATATAAGCTTTACATTTATGTGCAGCATGAATTTCACACTATAATCTAGAGAATAAATAGTTGAGTTATATTTATACTATACTTATAGTTGAGTTATATTTATACTGTATGATACAGTATAATAAGAGCAGCATCTTGCCTTTTATTTGTCTATATTTCTGGAGAAAAAAAAAATCTAGGCATATACTAGAAGCTATAGGAAATGGGGTCAAGATAGTCATAAGAAATTTTGAATAATGTATGACTGGTAATTATATTGAAGTGATACATTACTTTTGATTATGACCAGATTTCTTCATTAACAGTTCAGAGTTAATTTCAACAAACAAATTAAAGTTTAAATCCTCATTGTACTGTGTCGGACTAAGTAATGTATTCATGTTGCATATTTGATTAGAAAAAAAATAGTGTCTGCTTGTTGCGATATTTTATGCTGAAAATGATAACAGTAAACAATTGGGAGTTGCAGTTAGTGATGTTCTTCCCTTCCCTTCAATCTACATGCTTTATTTTTCCTTATTTCTTAATTATGGACTCAAAAGTGTACATTGCATATTGAAAAAAATAGGTTTCACTGCTCGCTTCTTTTATTATCCTTAAGAAATTGGTTTCTGCACATAACTTGTGAAGGCAAAGAAAATTTGAAAGGAAATGTTTATGTAAGTCTCAGACCTGCTGCAAAGCTCACTATGTGTACAGTATATTCCTCTATTAAACTAGTTGATCAGGTGGTCTTACAGAGCTGTGATTAAAATTGTATTTTAAAAGAGAAATATCAACACTCACCTTTCTATTCCAATACATCTGTCAAAACAGTATAAATATGGGATATACAAAGCTATTTTATTTTACTAAATGTATGAAATAATTACCCATTTTTCTAAAGTCATTTTAATAAGTAGGAATGCAAACCATACCAATTCTAAAGCTACATTTAAAAAACCATTAACATTTCTATAAAGACATGCACTACTCTACGAATTAAGTTGTGCAATTCCCAAAGCTGCTTAGACATATTACATGAAATATAGCATTAAAATAATTCAAATTAATATGCATATGTATAAGAATTATTTACAATATTGACATTGGTGACTGGGAACCACCTGGCAGCTATGGCCACATTACTTCAAATAAAGTCCCATCATGTCTTAGTCTTCTTACAAATATAAGTTGTCTGAACTGTATCCAACTCCATGTCCACACCCTCAAAGTATTACTTTTAATTCTGAGTAAGAATTAGCATGTAATAGTTGAACTTCTTTTACTCAATATGAAAAAAGGAGTAAAAAAAAAGCTTAGTTCCAGGTAAGAATATATTGAAGTGCAACTGTCACATCTATATGAGCCACAGATTATCTTTAATGTTTATAAACTGTATTTCTTTCAATGTGTCTAATCCTAAAATATTAGTTATTTTTCCAATCCAATCTGGATGAACCAAGATGGCAGCAAACAGTTTTAGCTTTCCTTTCCTATTACCTAGCACATGATCATGACAAACATGGATAATGGCAAGAAATCAGCAATAGGAATTTTATAGGGACAAATTTAGAGTCATATATATGACTAGTGTATTGAAACTGCAGAACATTGGCTAGGAGATAA
This sequence comes from Thamnophis elegans, assembly GCF_009769535.1. Lineage (NCBI taxonomy): Eukaryota > Metazoa > Chordata > Lepidosauria > Squamata > Natricidae > Thamnophis > Thamnophis elegans. The sequence continues at coordinate 47,983,807 of NC_045546.1, read as the reverse complement.
TGGTATGGATCAGTGGTGGGTTTCAAATATTTTTAGAACCTAATCTGTAGGTTTGGCCTGTTTTATAGGAGTGGCTTGGTGGTCATGTGACCAGGTGGGCGTGGCCACTTGGAAAATGTGGTGAAACTCACTTAACGATGCTCTTGCTTAGCAACTAAAATTTTGGGCTCAATTGTGGTCGAAAGTTCTTTCTTTCTTTCTTTCTTCTTTCTTTCTTTCTTTCTTTTTCTTTCTTTCTTTCTTTCTTTCTTTTCTTTCATCTCTCTCTCCCACTTTCTTTTTCTTTCACAACACTCATGTTCAGATAGACTTCCCAGCTGTTTTTGTATAGCATTTTCCACCACACAAAGAAGGAAAATTAAATACAAATGCACTGTATTATATCCCAGTTACTTTTCAGAATTTCTTTGTTCTTAACAAAATAGATGCTAAAGCTGTCTGTCTATATGTCTGTCTCCCTGTATCTCTCTGTCTCTGTCTCTCTCTCTCCTCCCTCCCCCATCTGTCACTCTGTATGTATATGTGTGTGTGTCTGTCTGTCTGTCTCTCACTCACTCTCACTGTGTGTCTCTCTCTCCTCTTTCTTGCCCTCTCTCTCTGTCACTCTTTGTGTATATGTGTGTGTATGTGTGTCTGTCTGTCTCTCATTCACTCACTCACTCACTTAATCACTCTCTCTTTCTCTGTCTCTCTCTCTCTGTGCCTCTGCCTGTCTGTCTATCGGTCTCTCTCTCCCTCCCTCCCCCTGTCTCTCTCTCTCTCTGTGTCTGTCTGTCTCTCTCTCTCTGATTCCCTCCCTCCCCTCTCTCTGTGCCTCTGTCTGTCCGTCTGTCTGTCTCTCACACACACATACAGACACACATACTGTGGTCACCCTGTGTTCCAATCACACGTTTCTTTCACAGCCGCCTCATTTCCAATCAGGGGATCAATGCAGAGGATTTCTCCTCCTCCCCCTCATTGGAAATGAGGCGGCTGTCAAAGACAAGGCAGCACATCCTGCAGAAGGAATAGGAGGGGAGTTTGTGCCAGCCACCAGTCAGGCCATGGAAACTCTCTGCCAGCCTGCCCGCCTGACAAGCAGTGACTGGGTAGGTGCTTGACCAATGGCGCCTGCGGCCATCGCATAACTTGAAGGTGACATTGTGGAACTCGCCGCTGCTGCTGAGGGAGGACTGGCTGGGCAGTGCTTCCCATTGGCCAAACCCTCCTGGGCCGTGCCCACCTCCTGCCCACCCTGCCCACTGAAGCAGTGGTGGCAGCACATTGCTGGGCGATGGGCAGTGCAGAGGAGGTTGGTGCTGCCACTCTTGCCTCTGGGCTCTTCTTGCAGGACATGCTGGCTTGCACTACTTCATGGTGCCCCAGCCGCCGGCTCCTTCACACACAGCCTGGCTCCCAACACCGCTGGGATCCCATCTGGTGCCTGTCCTCAGCAGCATGGTTGGTCTTTTTTGGGGGGGAAATCCCCTGAACCAGGTTGCCCAGCACCCTAAAGAGGTCTACATGGGGCTGCAGTGGCTGCAAAGCATGGCATGAGAGGCAGAAGCTCCTAAACCCAGTGGAGAGTCTAAGCAAAGGAGGAGCCAGAGAGCTGAGTGGAGGAAGGGGGAAACCCTAGTTTGGGGACTTCTGCCCCTTATGTCCTCCAAAGAGATCCGTGTAGGGCTCTGGCAACTGCAAAGTATTGTAACGTGTGAGTTGTGAGGGAAAGACACGCAGGAGCCATGGTGCAAGACAGATCTTTATTATGACAAAGGTGACAAGCGATTCAAACGTTCCCTGAACGGTCAGGGTATTTATACTAGCACTCAGACCAACTGTCAAAATGACCAGCCAATCAGGTCGCAGCTGGTATTTGCATATTCAATATCCAACACTCCTTCCCCCCAGTTCTAAAGACCAAATGACCAGCCAATCAGGCCGCAGCTTGTATTTGCATATTCAAACTCAGACTCTCTCCTTCCCCCAGTTCTGCGCATGCTCGGCCTCGCTGTTGCAAGATGCTGGTGAGTCCTTCATAGCGAAAATTTGGAACTAGGATAGAAATCAGGTCCTTTGGGGGTCTTTGCGGCGGGGGAGGCTCTCGTTGGTTTTAGGTAGGCTCTCGGTTTTTAGAGTCTCGGATGGCTCTCGCTGGGTCGAGAATCAAGCGGTGGCCGCGTAGAGAGAGCTTCAGTCGTCCTGGGCTCCTCGCGTGATCTTTTTGAATAAGCGGCGCAGAAGTAGGCTTTTGAAGAGACTAGCGATGGAGCTGTAGACGGAGGCAAAATGGAGGCAAGTGGATTGCACAGGTGTAGGCGTGCTCATGGTGTAGAGGCGAGCTAGTGGCTTTAAAGTTAAGTCTGATAGTGTAACGAGGAGTGGCCAGAGGAGTAGGACAGTCTGGTGTATGTAGTGAGTGTGCTAGTGTTGGAGAGGCTGTGCGGTTGTTACTTCAGATGCGCTAAAAGCGGTTACTGGTGGAAACTTCGGTTACTGTTGACAGCTTCGGCTCTTCAAATTTATGCAGGCTGAGCCCCTTCAAATTTAGACAGGCTGAGAGAGCGTAGCCGGTGCATGCTAGGTGGCAGCTTGGAGAACGAGGCGGTTTGTTCGTAGCCGGTGCGTGCTAGGTGGCAGCTTGGAGAACGAGGCGGTTGGTTTGAACGTTGGTTCCTTGGGCCTCTTGACAGCCATGTAATGCTGAGAGTGCCGTAGGAACAGCTGGCGGCAGGCAGGCAGCGGCCCCATGCGCAGTTTAGCCGTCGCGGTCCATAGCTCGTCCCTGAGTAGCGGCGGCGGCTCCAGTCGAGGTTAAGCATAGAAAGCCCGTCCCTCGGACGGATGGAGGCCGCGCCTGATTGCTTACTCAGGTTGGCTAAAACCGGAGGCCCACGGCGGTGGTTACTGCTGCTGACGCTTGCTGGCCAAGGCGGCGGCTCTGACAGGCCCTCAATGGAGTAAAGAACAGAAATTTTTTTTTCCTGCGTTCACGTTGGCTGATGTTGTTCCCTCGCTTCTGTCTTAGGCTCTGCGGAATCACAGATCAATCCCATCCTCGTCGCCAGTATTGTAACGTGTGGGTTGTGAGGGAAAGACACGCAGGAGCCATGGTGCAAGACAGATCTTTATTATGACAAAGGTGACAAGCGATTCAAACGTTCCCTGAACGGTCAGGGTATTTATACTAGCACTCAGACCAACTGTCAAAATGACCAGCCAATCAGGTCGCAGCTGGTATTTGCATATTCAATATCCAACACAAAGCACAGCACGAGGGGCAGAAGTCCCCAAGGTCGATCCCAGCGGGGCAATGCAGCTCCAGCAGTAGCAGCGCTTTTTGCAGCAGCACACCACCCTAATCAACCTGCCTTATGGCACACTTTGCAGTCCGCTCTGCATGGAGTCGAGTTGGCGGCAGGTAGCCCTCACTAGGGTTTCCCCCTTCCTTCATCCAGCTCTCCATATCCTCCTTTGCTTAGGCTCCCTGCTAGGTTTGGGGGGCTTCTGCCCCTTGTGCAAGCATGGTGAGGCAGGGGGACACAGAGAGAGATTGAGCAGTGACCAGGTGGGTGGGGGGATCAAGCGGGGGTGGGCAGGAACATTCTGGTTTAGTGCCACCGGACCATCCGGTACTGAAAGGTACAATAAATTTGACTAGCTAGTACGGGCATACCAGACCGAACCGGCAGAAACCCACCCCTGGAATGGGTTCCCTTTTCTATGTACATATAAGAAATACAGCTAGGAGAGAGGGTTATTAGCAAGCTTTATATTGCAAACTCTTTCACCTGGAAAGTTAGAAAAAGTTACATAGCAAGTTTGCAGATTGCATCATTGCTTGTATCTTGTCTGCATTCCTCCTTGTAATAATTATGATAAAGAGGATAACACCAGTTCCCCAATCTAATACCTGGCATGGGAAAATTAATGTTAAAATCTATTAAACAATGGTACAGACTGTCTTAGAAAGTGAAAAGATTATACTCTATAGGAATAGTTAAACCCAGGCTATCTGTTGGGCTCAGAATAATACTGAAGTCCTACACGGGGCAGGGTATTGGACAATGTTCCTATTCTTATAATAATTTTAATTAATTATAATACTATGATATATTTTTAAATTATTGTGAATGAATAATAGAGATGTGCTATGCTTGCACTCACTATATGAAACATTACATTAATTTCATAATCATATTGTTAGAAACTTAACATCCAGAAACTACATCCTCCATACTATCATAGGAAATATATCTGAATTTTTGCTGCTCTTTAAGAATTTCAAAACTTGCTTCTTGGTATTTTCATTTCATTCTGCATCCAATATGGACATTATAGTTCAAAATCCACAATGCAAGTAATGCTTCCATCAATAAAAATATTGAATATATTGCTAGAATAATGTGGTATGACAGTTTTCATTACCTTTAAAGTCCTACATGGCACTGGACCTGGATATCTGAGAGACCATCTCCCAACGTCCAATAAGAACTCACAGGTTAGGCTTCCTCCAGGTGCCGTCGGCCGGACAATGCCGACTGGTGACCACTTGGGGGAGAGCCTTTTCTGTAGCTGCTCCAGCTCTGTGGAATGAGTTACCAGCAGAGATCCAGACCCTTCCCACCCTTGCAGCCTTCCAAAAAACCACCAAAACCTGGCTGTTCCAGCAGGCCTGGGGTTGCTGATTCAAATCAGGTTCAACCCCCAATTAAACCTGATGTATGTTGGGTTTTTAAACTGTTTGTTATTGTTTGTATTCTCCCCCTGTAGGTTATTTTATTGCATTCATATTTGTAAGCCGCCCTGAGTCCTCCGGGATTGGGCGGCATATAAACCCATTAAATTACAAATTACTAATTCATTATTCACATTACTTTTATTATTATGTACATTGCATAATAATTTTAAACTGAATAAAATATTAATATTAATTACTAAATGCTAAAATAATAAATAGCTTAATTTAGTCTGTAAGCCCAAAAATAAATTAATTCAGTCAGTCTGTAAAGCCATTGTGCTGCTATGAACATAGTATTTGTTTTTTAATTTGAATTTGAATTTGAATAAGTTTATTTATAGGCCGCCCTTTTCCCTCAGGGCGGCTAACAACTTATAGGGAGGGGGATACAGACCATAACATATAACATAACACATAATTAAAAAGTAAACAACATTCATCCAACATTCGGGTGGGGGCGGATCAGATCTTTACCCCCAGGCCTGGCGGGATAGCCAGTTCTTGAGGGCTGCGCGGAAGGTCTGAAGGGTGGTGAGGGTACGAATCTCCACGGGGAGATCGTTCCAGAGGGTCGGAGCTGCCACTGAAAAGGCTCTCCTCCGCGTAGTAGCCAGCCGGCACTGGCTGGCAGATGGCACTAGGAGGAGGCCTAATCTATGACATCTAATCGGTCTCGAGGAGGTAATCGGCAGGAGGCGGTCTCCCAAGTACCCAGATCCACTACCATGGAGGGCTTTATAGGTGGTAAGAAGCACCTTGAAGCGCACACGGAGATCAACAGGTAGCCAGCGCAGCTC